>NW_017731413.1:2253717-2283039 GCF_001890085.2 Hipposideros armiger | reverse complement strand
CCAGTGAAGCAACGTCCTCCACAACTAGACTGAAGAACAAAACGACAGCAACTTGTCTGTTCCCCTTCCCCCAATTCCCCAGCACTGTTCCCTTCCCCCCAATTCCCCAATAAAAATCTTTAAAATATATATATATATAATGTGAACAAAGAATGGATACAAACCTCTCAGGTGTATTCCCACACCCACGTTCCCAAAGTGTGGGAACAAACCAAGCTTTTTGGTGTTTATATTTTTCATATTTCTTCCCCCAAAGTCTTTTTCTGTTTTACTAGATAATAATAAGTCTATTCCTATACCACTGTCTTATTTAAAGAGTTGGGTTCTATGTGTGTTGTGACAGTTAAATATTCCATCTTCTTATAACTAAATATAAAAACCAATAAATAGAGGTATGAATTTTCACAATTTCACATAAGAATGCATCTGCCTTTGGTTTCATCAATTTATAGGAGGTTATTTCTTATCATAAATAGGTTTTGAGCTGTCAGGGTGATCCTTTTCTTCACACATTTCCCAAACAAAAATTTTGCACAGAGCTATCTGTACCCCTAAGAAGCATGAAAACTACAGGTTTCCTGACAAAGAAGAAAACACGATAATTGACGACTGAGACAGACTGCCCTTCTCTGGAGGTTTTTAATTACCACCTTTCATTTACATAACACTTGAAGCTCTTCCAACAGCGTTCAGGTACTTTATCACATTTGTTCCTCAGTACAACCCGCAAGCAGTGAGTAAATATTATAATCATTGCTTTCAAGAATAAGCCACTGAGAAAGAAAGAGATGAAGTGATTTGACAAGGTCACACAGTTTGTTACGGATGGAGCTGGTGCTAGAACTCAGGACACATAATTCTTAATCTGGTGTTCTTTCTTCCATACCACCCATAATTCCACTGGCTAGAAAGATCCAGTGTGACTCTAAAGGTCTAAGAACTGTGCAGCTGATGGCAAAATGTTATAATTTCTTTTGTTGGCATTTGTTACCTTCCATTGGGCACATCAAAAAACTATGGTTCTGGGCCGGCCAAGTGGCGCAATGGTTTAAGAACTGGCTTGGGACGCCAGAGGGCCCCGGTTCGGATCCCACATATGAGGGCCAATGACACTGCCCTCTACAGCTAAGATGCTGAACAACAGCTCAACCTGGAGCTAGGCTGCCATGAGTCACCAGGGACTGCGTAGGCTGCAGCCCCTGCTGCAGTGGGTTGCCATGGGCTACCGTATGTAGCCAGCAGCCAGCATGAGCGGCCAGCAGCCGCAGTGAGCGGCCGTCCAGAAGCCGGCGACTGATCTGCCTCGCCCGGGAAAAGCACAATGATGGTACCAACTTGGGCCAGTGAAGCAACATCCTCCACAACTAGACTGAAGAACAAAAAATGACAGCAACTTGTCTGTTCCCCTTCCCCCAATTCCCCAGCACTGTTCCCATCCCCCCCAACTCCCCAATAAAAATTAAAAAAACAAACAAACAAAAAAAACTATGGTTCTCTTAGAAAAGAGACATGGGGGTAGAGTTGTGGGTCTCTATTCCAGCAAAGCCTGTTGGTTTTAGAGTCAATTCAATCACTTGCTACCTAAGCATCTTTAACTTCATTTTTCCTAGCTATAAAATAAGCATGATAATAGGACCTATCTCATGGAATTATTGTGAGGATGGAAAGAATGATGCATGTAAGGCACTTAGCACTGCATAGGAACATAGTAAGGGCTCAATAAATGGTTGCTGCTATTTTTAGATGGTGGCTGTCACCATCATCGTCATTATTATTATTATTATAGATCATGGTGAGTGTAATTCTAAACTCTGTGGGTAAGAAGCTCCAAATACTGCAAAGATGTCATTTGGGGGTTATATTGGCCTGTACTTTTCTGGCCCGGACTCAAATAATGAGGTTTGCAATTTCATTGACTGGGTGTGCTAATGAGAAGCTTTTTAAAGATTTCTCTTGTCCATAGAGGCCACTAAATAATCTCCACATGGGTCAAGCTCTGTAATCACCCTGTTGACTCATTGATTGTACAAGTCAGCAGTTGGAGCCATGATGGAAGATCTTTGGTGAAGGGAACAAAAGTAGTCTAAAGACCCCAAAACAAGCTTGTCTATGGTCTGGTTCATTCTTTCAATATACCCCAAACTCAACTTTAATCTGCATGATAATTAAATAATAGGACATTTTCTTAACCAGCATCCTGCCCATTTTTAAATACATCTTTTATTATATGGTAGAGCTTATAAAATATTCATCAACACAAGCTACTGCAGTCTTTTTTTTTTTTTCCTGCTGACCTAACCTCAGAGCTGCTGAAGTGGAAATTAGATTTTTTTTTTTTTTGTTAACTTGCTGAAACTGTCTGAATTCGCTAGATTTCCTAAGGAGCAGGAAAAAAGTAATTCCGCAGGATTAATAAGGGCAACATACATTCTTATTCCAAAAAAGACCCACAAAAAGGGGGCAGAAATGCTATTCAGTGAGGATAATTGATATTGTAGCACAGCATTCTGCCTAAGCTCATTGTGTTTTTGAATTGGGTGCACAGGCTCTTTGAATCCCTATCAAGAATGGCTTGTGTGTCTCTCACGTCTTACCTTGAATTAAGTAAGACTTTTAAGGACCTTGTGAAATGTAAGATGCTTGTGATGTTAATCAGCAAAAACAGACATCTGATTGCACTTTCAATAGAACAAGAAAGAGACTTCATGATTTTTATAGATTTTGCTCCTAACTTAAAAGTAGGAAAAACTAATAACTGTTCTTTATCTGTACTCTTCTCAACTCATGCTCATATTCTCTATTCTTTCCATCCCCCCTTCTTCTCTCAGCACCTTCTGCTCCTTTATTTCTTTCTCTTAATTAAAAAGTTCAAGGTTCCATAAGGTTATTGGTTTGTTACTGAAAGGCTTGCTTGTTCTTTTGTGATGATTATACTTCCAGGAGCTCAGAGTAGCCTCTCCATAAGCCCATGGCTTATCTCAGTGTCCTGGTTTTGAGGTAAACTTTGCTAGAAATACTCAGAGACCTTTTTCATAAGAATGTTCATCAAAACACTAAAAATAGACTAAAACATTCAACTTCGTCAAGCAAATCTCTAACTCCTCTACAATAAAAAAGCAGCCCACCCCACGACATGGCCCCCTTCGCACATGCCCAGCATCTAACCACGACATGAGCCCTAGCTCAGTTTCCCTATTTGAATTAGGTGTAAATTTCTCTCATTAGAAAAGAAGGAAATCAGCACAGCATTTACAGCACTGAAGGGGAGGCAACTTTGAGCTACACAGGAGAGCTTGAAATCTGTCCCTTTATGCAAACAATTGTTGCATCAACATTTACTTGCAAAGAGATGTGTTTCCTCCCCACTCAGACACTAATTTTATGGTAATTGAAATTTATTCTATTGCTATTAAGAAAATTGAACCACGTGAAATGAAAATGTAATACAGCATTACCATAATGGTTAAGTTCTCTGTTTGTAGTTTAAAGTCCTCAGGGCCACATACCAATAATCTGCTTGAAACTTTTCTATCTCTGAAGTAACCTTAGCAACAGGATAATGTCAAAGAGTGGTATTTCCATCGACATACTTTCCATTTGATTGGAATGTTTACCTTGGGTGTGAGACAAAATGGAAGTGGTGATAACTGTCATGACCTCTTGGTGAAGCTTTGCTTTCTCATTTAACCCCCCGTTCTTACGTCGCTTTCTCTCCCTCTCCCCTCTGGAGCCTTCAGAAATGGAGACTCCGTGTCAGTGATTTCCACTCAGTAAGCTACAAGATTTTTTTGGAAAACTTCAGACTTACTGTACTGGGTCAAGCCCTCCAAGCATTAGCTCGGTTTTGTCACCATAAGCAACTTGAAGCAACAAGCCTGCAGTGATGAAGCCCTGCAGTTTCCTGAGTGGAACTGAGGAGATAACCTCACTTCTGAATAAAGCCCAGAATCATGGGGGCCTGCCCTGCTCTGAACTTGACACATCCATCTGGTTCAGATGATGTCTTGAGACTCCACTGAAGACCAGGGCCATTAATCTTGATGCTCGAGAGGAACTCTGCCATCCTGTCTATCATCAGCCCCATCTGCCCCAAGAAGAAATGTCCTGACCGGAAACTGAAGTGGAATAATAACAAGGGGGGAGTTGGTGCCATCTGATTTTTCTCTACTGTAGTCAATAAATCGCCTTCTCCCCATCTCACTTTTGTTTTTTAAAGTGCGGGTCTTAATCATTCACCATGTAAGCTGAGTTAGGGTCCCGTTTACTATAGTATTGACTATATTTTTGTTTTTATATTTTAACATTTTTGAATCAATGTGTACATTGATTGGTGTATCTGTTTTCTAAAATGCTGTCATCACATCAAGGAGTGTCTTATAATCTGTGTCATCTTAAGATCACTGGAACAGGTCCTTCCTCTGGCTAATTTCAGAGCCATCTGGATCCAAATGTC
The DNA here is from genome assembly GCF_001890085.2 of Hipposideros armiger. Lineage (NCBI taxonomy): Eukaryota > Metazoa > Chordata > Mammalia > Chiroptera > Hipposideridae > Hipposideros > Hipposideros armiger. Next base: position 2,278,586 of record NW_017731413.1, on the reverse strand, counting down.
TGATTGTCTCCCACGACTTTTAAGCCCCACATGCTCCTATGATGAAACCCCTCAACTCTGTAAATTCAGTCTCACTTTTGTGGAAGATCAGTTCCCGTTTTTCCCCAATGATTCCAGCATATATGGGTCATCCTTACATGCTAATTATGGCACTGAGATCTCATCTGTCCTGTTTCCTTCGGCAACTTCTCCTACAACCACCTGCTCTTTCTGTGGTTCCTATAAGTAAATAAATGCATCTCATCTCTCCTGAGTACCCACCAAGTGTCAGATGTTCTGCTAGGTGTTTATAGGCATGGGGCGGGGGGAGGGAACGTCATTAAACTTTTTTACATTTATTTTTTATGTTTCTCTTGTTCTTGAATTGATATGTCAGGGGGTATTATAATCTCTTCAGCACTATGTCCTCTCAATAATGTAAGCCTTATTCCTATCTTTTGCCTATTACCAGATCTTCGTGGCATCCTAAGCTACTGGTCTTCTACCTACATCTTTGTCACAGTGGCCCTCTCTGACCTTGGCTTGGGCTTTCTCCTATTTCTTGCTGATGACTACTGTCCCATCCTTTGCTTGGCCCATGGAATCCTGTTGGACTTTCAGAACCCACACTGGCCATCTTACTTTGGGTAGCCTTGGATATCAGTTATTCATTGTTTCTTGAGTAAGCTGAGGGAGAAAGCTCAGTATAGGGGTTAAAAGCACAGATGTAATGTCACAGGGACCTTGAATAGGCTATTTAATTTCTCTGAGCTTTAGTTTCATCTGTAAAATGCAGATAATAGTAGTAACTACCACTAGCGTTATATGAGGATTAAAGAAGAAAACACATGTGTACATATCTGAGCACAGTTTCTATCATACTAAGTATAATCAGTAGCACTTATTAGCTATTATTAGGTGATTTGCCCAAAGACAGGCAGTGATTGGGTGACAAAATTCTAAGCCAATAACTTGCCCTGCTTCATTTTCAGATCTATTGGTGTGGATCTGCTGTCCAAAACTGGAAACTCTCCATCCTGGAGCAATCCAATCACTGTGGCACAATGGGGAGTTTGGCAGGGCCAACGCTGGGTCTCCCTTCCCTTTCTCAAGAGAAAAGTTGTCATGGGAGGGAGTAATTAAACTGAGGAAACCTGAGACCTATTGGAGGAAAACAGAAAGTGGCTCAAGAAAATATAGTCTGCGCTAGATGACAAAGGAACAGACCACTGCATAAAGGATGAGAGCCCTATAGCTGAAGGTGTTCCAGTGAGGATAGATGTAGAAGGTTAAGAACTGACTGCCTAATTTTTAAGCTTCTCTCCAACACTGAGATTCCAATGATCAGGAAACAAGGCAGCCTCTCCAAGTTCATTCATTTGTTCAACAGTAACTATCAAAGAATACAGCTTGACTCCAAGTTGTGGTTGGATTTGGGATGTCAAAAGCACTTTTTAAAAAACCATTGCAGAAGAGAAACCATTAGGTTTCTGTGTCACACATCAGAAATTAAACTATGATTTGTATAATTTTAGAGAACAGAGGGGTTTTTCTCTGGATGGTCAAAGAATTAAAGCCTAGTAAGTTCATTGTTGATTTATTTGTTTCTGAAGCGACTGACAATAATTTCAATTTATGAACTACAACTATTTTTCACATTAGCCTTGTTTTTTGACTTTCCATCATTATCTAAGGCAGACATGCTTCACAAATCTTGGCATCTACACAAATTTTTAGGTGGGTAAAGACAAATTCTTTAGTAAAACAGCTTAACAAGGGAAATCATATATTTTTACATTGTATAGCAGTAGACATAGAAAAGAAATTTTATGTCACTTATGATAGAGGAGAAAAATAGTTTAACTTAATCCTCCCTGGGTACTTCTTAATTAATTGGTCAGCGCAACAAGGCTTTTTGTTTAGTTTATTGGGTCATAAACAGAGCTTCCACAAAGGAACAAGAAAGGCTTTTCAGCACATTTCCACCCCACCCCCAAAAAAAGTACTTTTATGACTAAAAGATTTACATTGTATTTTCCTTTAATAGAAAGCTGGTTTCATTATTAAAGGGATAATCAAATTTCTAATTTTCCTTTTTCAAAGAAGGGATCTGTGGCAGAGGCTGTTTCTTTCTTTGGGGGACCCTCACCCTCGCTTTCATAAATACAAGAATCCCTGAGCTTCATCTGGATCCTTGGCCGTGAAGACTGAGACTTACTTCCCAGCCTTCCTTGCAGCGAGGTGTGACCGTGTATGTGACCAATTCTATCTAACGGATGTGAGAGGAAATGCTGTGTGCAACTTGCAGCTTGCGCCTTGAAGGAAAGTGTCATGCCCACCTGTTCCCCTCGTCCTCGTGCCCCTGGCAAGAATGCCAGGATTGTGAGCAATCATCTTGGACTACAAGACACAAGTTTTAAGTAAAGAGAATGGAGCAACAAGCCGAAGGCCCTACAGTGACCTATGAGGCGCTGCGTGATCCGTCCTTGCATTCGCTCCCACTGGCCTCAGCTCCCGCTGATCACTCCACTACAGCAACACCAGCCTCTTGGCTGCTCCCGACAAGCCACACACTCTTGCCATCGGGCCTCTGCATTTGCTGAGCACTCTTTCCCCAAATAGCCTCATGGCTCGCTCCCTCACTCCCTCCAGGACTTGACTCAAATATCACCTTCCAGAGGTATCCTGACTACCTTGTCTAGAATTCCAATAGCACCCATTCCCCCCAACTCTTCCTACCCCATCCATGCTTTATTTTCTCCCCACAGCACTTATCGCTATACAACGTGCCGTACATGGTACTTTCCATCACGTTCAATTGCCTTGTTTCTCCCACTAGACACGCAGCTCCATGCGGGCAAGAATTTCTTATTTTGTTCACTGCTGGGTCCTCAAGGGCTGGAATGCAGCAGATGCCTCATGACTGTGTGTTGGATGAATGAAAGGGATAGAAGGAGATAAGGTCCCAGACCCTGTGGAGTGTCCATATCGCCTTCAGCTCCAAGAGGAGTAAACCACTGTTTTAAGTTCACTGTTAATTCTTGTTTGTTACAGCAGCCAGACCATTACCCAACTAATACAGAGATAGTAATCCTTTCAGCAGAGGTGACATGATGTCCCACTGTGGCATCCTGCTCAACTTCCAGGTTATGCTCTACCAAAGGGAGTAAACCAGTAGCAGACAAGGCCCTGCCCTCACAGAGTTTACATCTGAATGAAGATGCAGGCATTAATCACATAATTACACCAACAAATGCGGAGTTGCAAGTGAGACAAAGGAAAGGTGACAATGAGAACCCATGAAGGGAAGACCTGATCCAGTCAGGGAGTCTTGAGGGGAAGATATGCAAATGGCTGACACTGGAGGGTGAGAAAGCCTTTCCTCAGGAAGAAGGCGAGAGAACAATCTTCCAGGCAGAGGGACTAGCAGATGCCAAATCCCCGTGGTGGGAGGAAGTGTGGCAAATATAAGAGGCTGAGAGAGGCCTGCTGGCAGGAGCAGATGGTGGGGGCATGCTGACTGAAGGAGTCTGAGAGGCAAGAGCTAAGGAGTTTTGACTTTTTCTCACAAACAACGCAAACCCAAGAAGTGTTTCAGGCAGAAGGGCAGGCAGCATGAGTGATACCTGAATCCTGATTTTCAGAAACATCTCTGGAATCCATGTGCCTCTCTCCAGCGGAGTCTCTCCCCAACCTCTGCTGAGATGAGGAAAAACTGGAAACCTTCAGAATGGGAGCCTTGCCCCCATTACAGCTCCTTTATTCAGCACCTCACAAATTAGTTACAAGAACTTGCCCTGGAGACAACGGGATGCAAATGCATATGACATGGAACTGTAATAACATAAACATTATGAAACAATGCAAGCCAGTTGGGCCCCCCGTGGAGAAAGAATCCCTGTGCTCCTCTTCGAATTGTCTTGATGGAAATTTCATAAAATTTGCCATTATTAAAACTGAGTAGCAATTATTTTTTTTCTTTGGTTCATCAGTTGTGAGAGGAAAATTAATTGTGTTCGCCTTCTTTTCTGGAGTTCATCAGATAGAAATGAGGCAACGAAGATTGACAGGACTGGGGCCTCTGTTAATGGAAAGAAGGCCTGAGAACTTGGGAGACGTTATCACAGATGTGGCTTTAGAGGTGGGAGCAGTTAAGAGTGGTGGTGGCAGATGCGGCCACGCTAACAAGTGTGCTCAGGAAGCCGAAGTCATTACTGTATGTTGACATAACATTTGCCAGCTTCACAGGGGCCATCATTGTAAATTAGATTTAATATTGATCAGGCCATTCACAATCAGGGCCAGGAGAAAATTGGACACAGAGTTCTTAGTCAAAATTGGCTCTGAAGAGTATGCTTTCTAATTAACATAGAAGAACAGAAATCCAGGGCCTGTCTGGCTGACCCAGCGTGGCAATAACGACTCCCCTGTTCCCTGAGGGCAGTGCAAAAGCGACAGCAATTTCCACTGTCTTTCTATTTTCTCTCCCAGGTCGGTTCTGCTGTGCAGCAGTGAAGGAAAGAGAAAGGGTGAGAGGTGGGCTGTGGTGAAGGGAATGGGGGGTTTTCAGACTACAGATGGCTGTGTTTCTCTACTCAGTCTTCATCTCGGAAAGCTGAGAAACTTTTTATGAAGGAATTTGATGTGCTCTTAGTCTAGTTACTAAAACTAGATGACGTGACATCTCTGAACCTCAATTTTTTCTTCTATAAAATAGAAATATTAATAACACTACTGCCTACCTCATAGGGTTGCTGAGGACTAAATGGAATAATGCCTTCAGTATACTGCATTCAGCAAATATCAGCTGTATTTTTCAGTATCATTATATATGCTCATTATTGCCCTTATCATAATATGGTTTGTCCTATTAGACAATAATATTAATAACACTAACAATAGGAGCATGACATCTAATTTTTTTAAAAAACAATACCTGACTAGGACATCTCCATCGCACATATCAGAGGGCAGCCCCCAGGTAATAGACTTATTGGGGTGATCACTCCATAAGCTATATAAATGCCTAATCACTACTCTGTACACCTGAAAGTAATATAATATTATATGTCAACTGTAACTGAAAAACTGTTTTTTAATTAGACAAAATAAAAGAAAGAAAGCAGCCCCCAGGCCATATTAGACACCTGTGCTTCTCTCTACCACCTGCAGCTCCAACCCAGAGGCTTTAAGAATCTGAAGCTGTTTCTCATTTTACACCCCTTCCCTGTGAGACTCAGGTGGACCTATACATCTCGAGGCTTCCCCTCACCTTTCATGGACTTCCCAGGTGGGGAGCTTACTGGAATCAGACATCATATCTAATTTGTCTTCAGATCTCTGACACCTTACACAGAACTTGGCCTGTAAAAGCGGGGCCAGAACGAGGATGAGGTAAGTGGGGCTCCTTGGGCATAAAATCTGACGGCAGTCACTCTCAGGCACCAACTCCCCACTTTCACAACCCTGAGAGTGGGTACCTCCTTCAATTTTGTGCCCTGGGAGCCTCGCTTGGGCCACCAGGGTCCTGGCTCTGTTTAGAAGAGATGCTTCATCAAGAGAACATGACTAAATGAACGAACTAAGAAACGGATCCCCCAACTGTTCTCTTATCCGAACTCCCAGCCCTGGGCCCCCAGATGCTACTGCTCCTTTGCAGGCCTGCACATGCATGGAAAGATGTTGCGACAAGAAAGAGTTTAGGAATCTGCTTTATTAACAATAAATGCAAAAATAGCCATATTTAAAAAATCTAAATAGCAGCCCCAGGTTTATCTCACCTACAAAGAATTCTTCCTCTAAGCCCCATGGAGTTATTGGTCTTCGGAACTAATTGCAAAATTTGAGTCCCACCAGAAACATCTGCTGCCCTTAAGTAAAAGGCTAACCAGAGAACTGGGGGGATGGGGGTGGGGGACAAGTCCCAGCTCGGTCCCGTGTTGATTAATTTGCAAAGCCAGCTTCCTCCTGCTCCTTCAAACGATTTCCAGGAAGAGTTGGGCAGGTCCAGGTTCTGGTGGGATTTTATTCTCTGTCCCCCATGAACAATTCCTGCACAACAAACACCTTTCTGTAGAAAGAAAAATGTATTTCCCTTCAACTCTCACCCCTCATTCAGTTCCAGCCTCCACCTTCAAGTGCACCAGCTTTCTTCCCTTAGATCCATAAGGCCTGCCTGCATCCGTCCCATTTCTCATCTTAGTGAGCTATCTATTCTTGGATACCAAACCGCAACGATGACATTTGTTTACAGAATACAACCATGCATTAGAAATTTCCAGTATTCTATCATAAGCATAATGCATGTGATAGAATGTGCCCGTATGAAAAAGCATCCAGAGGAGGATAAGCCACTAAAATCCCAATCATTTATTGTGCATTTACTATGTGCCAGGCCTTATGTCACTTTATCTTGCTACTCATTAACTCAGTTATCTCTCCCATAGAATATGATGTGTAAACTGCTTTTAAGTTATCTTCTTTAAATTTGAAGCAGCATCCATTGCAGTGCTGCTCAGGTTACTGATGTTCTGACGAGTCCGGGGCCTGACTTAGTTACTGAGAATAGCTGTGTGCTCTTCTGGAGTCATCTACGCCAGAAGTTGGACTTTATAGTTACATAAACCAGTTTGTTTTCACTTAAGTCAATGTGTGATATATGAGACACTCATCCACAATAGTCACTGAAACAATGATTTAAATCAATTGGAGAGTAGCAGCTTCTATAATAATCCAACAACTTGGCCTGCACCAGCTATTGCCACTGTCTTCACAATCAGATCTGCCAGGCATGCACCCAAGTGATCAGTCCAAATTGACCCTCAAACAGGCGACTGCATAGTTCCTCATTCATCATCCCTAAGTATGTGGGGGGTGGGGCGGAACTGGTCCCATCCCCTTTCAGAGAGGGAAATAGAGAATAACAGGCGCAGAGAATATCACATTTTGGATGATTCCCTCCTGATGGGACTGACCTGCCTAGAAGAAACCAAGTTTCTCAGGCTCCCATTAAATACTTGAGTGACAAGAGTGGGGGCCCAAATAGAGGAGTGTTTTATTTTCAGTCCGGAATGGTGGAGATAGGTGAGTACACCTTCACACCCAGGAGCAGCGGAGGCTAATGAAAGCTGAAATGAGCCAGGAGCCAGCGTGCTGGGCAAGGGGAAATGGATGAACCTGGGAGGGTGGCTGCCACAGGGAGCCTCTCACAGGCAGCCATCCCTAATTGTATGAGCAATAATTCTGACACTGCGGGGGCTGGAGGCTTGGCAGAACTCGAATGTTGCCTCAATGAGACCGCACCAAGTTCTTAAGCTTCTTACTTGGTCAATAAGATCTGACTGGTCCAAAGATAGAGGCAATGCTAAAACAGCCTTTACATAAGTTAGCCTATAGAGCAGATTTCATGAGAAAGTTCCAGAAGCACCATGACAGCTAAGGACACAATCACACTCCTAAAGGCAGACATTCAGTCTTCTCTGCTGTATTTACCAGATTCCTGGTTCTGTTTAGGTCTTCCACTAAATGCCTATCTTTTCTTTCTCTTTGCTTCTTCAAACTGAGACATCTCCTACTGAACAGTGTGAGAGAGAGGCAATGTTGGATCGAGCAACAGATTTTTAATGATGTGAAACAAAGCTTTAATCACCATAGTTATTTACAAAATAATGTCTTCCTTGCATTCAGTTTAATAGCACTTTGTCCGCAGCTTTCATCAAAACAACTACCCATCTGACTTATTGGAAGAGTGTATTAAATGTCAGAAGAGCTCCCCAGACTCATAAAGTGCTTCCTTGCCAATCAGGATTTTAATTTTGGATAGGGAAATAATAAATACAATAATTATTGAACACTGTGACATTAACTGATAAAGATACCCACTTCCCTTGAATTATCAATTTCACATTGGCATAAAAAATAGATTAGTGACAATTTAATCCCACATCTGGTGACCTTTAAGTAATGTTGTCACACTTCACAGCTTTGTCATTAGAATGTCATCAGCCTTCTCTCTAAAAGGAATGATACCTAAATGCTCCATTTCATAGCTGTCTCCAAACTTTGCTAATGTTTAATATCTGGTAACAAATCTGGAGGGGTATAGAAGACACAAATGTACCAGGCAAATGATCAGTAGCAATTCTGAAAATAATACATAATTTATTATAATTTACCATATGAGAGAAATTAGGTAGCGTCCAAACCTCATAGGCCTGTAATATATATTGTCTCCATGGAGACCTGCTCACAGCTATACCCTCCGGGTGGGTAGGTATATTGGTACCAGCATGGGGGATATCTATTGGCCGAATCCATAAAACTTGAAATGCACATCCCTCTTCACTCACCAATTTTACTTCTAGAGTCCCAGTCTATAGAAATATGTATAGATGGGCACAAAAGACTGTCCATCACAGCATTGTTTGTAATATCAACCAAAACTTGAAACAACCTAAAGTTCCATTAAAAGAGGAACACAAATAAATGGGTACACTGGCATGACAGTGTATGATGCAGCCACTGAAAAAGAATGACCTGACAAATGCACTAACATGGTAAGTTTTATGCTGTTAACACTTCACATCGAATCTATCAGAAAATCTTGGACTCCCTTCAAATGATGACCAGAAGAATCTAACCTCTTTTCACCATCTCTCATGCTCCCACCTGATTCAAGCCACCACCATCTCTCACCTAAACAACTACAATCACCTACTAGCAGGAAGTCTCCTCTTCTACCTATTCTCCAAAATGTCCATTCTGAACACAGCAGCCTAAACAACTTTTCAAATGTAATTCAGGTCAAGTCTCTTCCATATTAAAACCTCACAGTGACTCCCCGTTTTACTCAACGTAAAAGCCAAGTCCTCACATTGGTATACGAGGCCCTGCACAGTCAACTCATTCCCTCTCCCCCAAAAACTACCTTTCTGACTTCAGATTCCTCTACCTGCCCCCCACCAACCTTCGTTCACTCTGCTTTAGCCTAACGGACTTTCTACCTCAATTGTGCAACATCCTCAGGATCTTTGCACTGGCTGTTCCCTCTGCCTGGAGCACTCTTCCCCAGGCACCCACATGCTCACTCCTTCACCTCCTTCACATCTTTGTTCGAATACCACTTTCTCAACAAGGCCCACCTTGACTGCCATGTGTAAAATTGCAAAGTGTAACCCCCCCATCACTTGAACTCCATTTTCCTTGCTGTCCTTTTTCTTTCTTCTATAACTTATCTCCCAATCTTCTACATAATTTACTTTTCTGCTGTATCATTTGCTTACTGTCTATATCCCCCCTCCCCACTAGAATGTAAATACCCAAAGAGCAAGGATCTTTGTCTGTTTTGTTCACTGATGTATCCCAAGAGACTTGAACAGTGCCTGGCATACAGTAGATGTGCAATAAATATTGGCTGAACACATGAATGAGTGGACATAATAAAATTATGGGCATAACAAAAAATGATTCAGCAAGCGTGGATCTCCTTATAAGCACTGCACTAAGCACTTTCCATATATTATGTCATTTAATCCTTTCATCAATGCTAGGGGAAAGCAGAAAGAGCAGCAGAGTGGGTGAGGTATTATAATTTCCATTCTGTAGGTGAAGAAAACTGAAAACCCGAAGGTTAATAACTCGCCAAGTTCCCATTCTAATGAGCAGCAGAATGAATGAGAAGAGACAGAGGAGCTGAAGGCCTCTGTCCACCTACTGTACGGGACATCTTAACCACTTGGCCCTATTGCTTCTCCTAACGCAGCTCAACCAGTGAAAAAGCTACATATCCACTCAGCCTCTTGCTTCATCCTTTTTTGGGTTTCCACACCACCAGCATTCACCATATTCAGAGGACTGTCACTAAAGTGAGCAGCGCTTTAACTTTACATGCCATCAAAATTAAGTGTGGCCTTGGGTGAAATGATGGATGAGGTCATAAGTCTTCAGGTTTCCTTCAAGCTTTGTGACTTCATTATTAAGTTCCAAATCATGTTTTTCTTCTGGGGTTTGTTTATTTTCTCTGTGAGGGGCTGTATCTGTCCCTCTTGCCCAACTCATTAGCTTTAGTCATAAACGGCAATCAGTGAAACATGAGATTTTTTATGAGATAGTTAAGTCCAATGTGGGGCCCTTTGGTATTCTGAAAAATTTTTAATGTCAGCATATTTGCTTTTGGATCTGTGGATATAATTTCGTTCTAGAGGCTCCTGTTTTAAGGGTGACATTAATTTTAGTTAGGTCATTGGTAAAAGAATAAATTGTCTTAAACTTACTGTAATATGTCAAGAAATAACTCATTTTCCATAAACAAAACAAATTCTTATTTTTTTAAAACACTGGTAATGTGTTTCGGATTGAGGTGGTAACATTAAATTGGAATGTTTTAAGAAGGAAACACCTTCACTGATTGTTTAGAACTACTTGTAGGACCAGTGATTTAAAGTTAACCCCACCACTCCCGACACTGAGACATGTGTCAAAGACATCACGGTATGGGTAACAAAGCAGATTGTGTGAGTGCCCACCCCTATCCTCCTGAGCCATTCCACATCCTACATGACTGCCTGATTTCTAATAGCCAGAGTCTTTATCCTTTGCCTGAGAAGTTTCTTTAGTCCCCTAAGCCTTTTTTTTCTAAGAACCCAAGGCAGAGTGTCAGGAAATTTATACCCTGGGAACATCCCTCCAATTTGGAGTTCGGTATATATTGGGTTGTCGGAAAAGTCATGATATGTTTTTTCTATGTTTTTCATTGCAAAAATGCATCATGACTTTTCCGACAACCCAATAAATACCCCAGGTCCCTCACTCCATACTGTGGAGTGTCTGTCCTAAACTGGCTTCTAGTGTGGGGTCCAGTGAAGCTCCAGTGTTAACTGGTTTGACAATAGGTTCTGTATAAGCCGCCTTCCTTTTCACAGCTCAATTCTCCACTCCCTAACCTGCATTTCCTGGGATCACCTCCCAAGTAACCTACTTGCGTTTGAATGCTTATACCAGGATCTGCCATTGGGGGAACCCAAACAAGACAGCTGCCTTCATTGGGGGCTTAACTGTAAGTCTAATAAAATGGGGGGGTTGGGGAGGGAAAGAAGGGGGAGGAAAAGGAAGGAAGAGACGAAAAAGAGAAAATAATAATATATATTATTATTCATTTTCTGCTTCAGCAAATATTTATTGAGCACCTACTATATTCCAGGCATTGTCTTGTCATTGCGTATGCAACAGTGACCAAATAAATAAAAATCTCTCTGTTCTCATGGGGTTTACGTTCTTGTGGGGGGAAATAATAGACAAAATAAAAATGCATTGTTAGGCAGATTATGGTAAGTGCTGTGGAGAAAAAGAAAGTGAAGGTGTGGGATAAGGAATGCCAGAAGTTGAGGTATGCATTTGTAAACAGGTGGGCAGTAAAGGCCTGAAGGAGAGGGTAAAACGTGAACAAAGACCTGATGGGGTGGGTGGGAAGCAAGCCAGGGTGGAAGAGTGTTAGTCTAGGCAGAGGGAACAGGCCTGGAATGTTCCAGAACTAGCAGGGCCACAAGGGCTGGAGCAGAGTGAGGAAGGGAGCAGGTAACAGGAGATGAGTCATTCCTGTTATTGTTATTTTTAGTATTGTTATTGTTGTCAGTACTACAGTTTCACAGGTTTCTTTTGTTTCCACATGTTATTATGAAAATTACAGAAGAGTTGAAAGATTTTACAGTGAACATCCATAGACTCACTACCTGGATTCTACCATTTTGCTGTACTTGTTTTTTCACACATCTATTATTCTATCCATCTATCAAGTCATCTTTTTTTATACATTCCAAAGTAAATTACATACATTTAACAAACAGTCATTATAGAGATATTGTTTCTAAACTGGACTGCAACCTTACAAGGTGGATACTATATCCCCATTTGACGGATAAGGAAACTGAGACACAGAGAGGTTCAATAACTCAGCTCAGTCAGTAACACAGGGAAGTGGCTGAATGGGAATTGCAGTCTCCATTTGCTCAATGCCGATGCTCAGATTCTTTCCACTATTTTTTTTTAAGATTTTATTGGGGAATTGAGGAAGGGGAATGGGCAAGTTGCTGTCCTTTTGTTCTTCAGTCTAGTTGTGGAGGACATCACTTCCCTGACCCATGTTGGTATTATCATTGTGCTCTTCCCAGGTCAGGCCGTCGCTCACAGGCCATTGGACGGCTGCTCACGGCAACTCACGGCAGCTCACACTGGCTGCCGGCCGCTCATGGTAGCTTTACAGCAGCCCACTGCAGGAGGGGCTCCAGCCTACGCCATTGCCAGTGACTCACAGGAGCCTAACTCCAGGTTGAGCTGTTGTTCACCATCTTAGCTATAGAGGGCGCAGCGCCACTGGCCCTAATGTGGGATCCGAACCGGGGCCCTGCTGCTCAGAGCTGGTATCCCAAGCCAACTCTTAACCAATGCACCACTCAGCCGGCCTAGATTCTTTCCACTATTAACACGCCTGCTGCTCTTGGCCAACAGATTAATGCTGAAGAGCAGACTAGGAGTTGGAGAGTAGCTCCGCTCTTCTCTGCATGGGGCCATTTCCCTTCACTGTTGCCTCTACGACTGAAAGGCAGAGATCCAGTGATGTGCTGGTCAACAGTTACCGATCAGCTCTTTGGGTGGGGAAAGAGAAGAGCAGGGAGCGCCGGTTTGCAACATCTGACAATTTCTGTGGTGTCAATAGTCCCATTATGGCTGATTTCAAGATACTCCTACCATGGCCGATTTGAGCTGGGTCAAGCTGGCTTCAGCACACCACTGCAGCTTTCTGAGTCTTATGCTGTGGATAACAATATCTTTGGCTCTTAGGACTGGCACCAGATTCCGAATCAACGCCCAGTGAACTGTATGCAGTGAGTGTTCCTATGGGTGGTGGTGGCAGTGGTGAGGATAAAGGCCCGTACCTTTACACACACACACACACACACACACACACACACACACACACACACACACTCACATGCAGACACAATCACTCACACACTAACATACACTCACACACACCCATAGAGTCACACAGTCACACAATCATTTACACACACTCATACAGTCACACACACACACACACATACTCACATGCAGACACAATCACTCACACACTAACATATACTCACACATACTCGTATAGTCACACACACTATATTTCTTCCCAGTGTGAATAGTAGTGCATTTACTAGTGAACACCAGACACTATAGGTAACACACCTGTATAAAGCAATATTTTTTGTCTCCACAAAAAGCAAGTAAACCCCTTTCTCCATGTAGTTTCTAGCCCTGGGTCCATTGTTGTTGCTTTGGTTTTTTTCCTACTGCTCCTGCATCTCCCTGCACTGCTGACCATGCTTTTCTCTGGCAAGAACACCCACGGTGTGCCTGAGACCAGAGAACACCATATTTTCCTTGGGTTGAGGTTATAAATCACAAAAAAGACAGATGCTCTGCTCTGAGAAGCTTGCCTTTCGCCTCCTTCCTGAGCTTTGGTTGAAAGGTTCTCTCACCTTCAGAGCATTTCAGGCAGAGGTTCTGCCTGTTTCTTTTCATCCTGCCACCTGAAAGCTTAATTCTTTTTATCCCTCATCCCCTCACCCCCCCCACCACCCCGACTCCTGTCTGCTTTCTTCACCCAAATTTCCCTCTGCATGCTTTCCCCAAGGGCCTCACACACCTGAAATGACCCCTGATTCCATTACCTAAAGCCCTGTTTTCCAGAATTGCCTGAGGCCGTTTCATCCACTTTGGTAGGTGGTTCTAGATTCAGCTTGGCAAGGGTAGGCTTTTCTGACTCGAGCCCCTTGGTCATTTCCTTCTTCTCCATTACACCCCACCTCTCACCCTATCCTACCCCAATGCAGGACACATCCCCAGCAGCTTGTGTTGCAAATAATACTCACCACTAACAGAATCTGTGCGAAAATCTGACACTTCATGACTTCAAAGCATTTTTTATAGTATGGCAAATCCCATTACCATGCAACAAAGAACAGCTAATTGTTAAGAATTAATAATGAGAAATAAGTATAGATAATGGTTTAGCTGACACTGTCATATTTTAGTACAATACGTTCTGAAATATTTGCTCCTTTGGGTCGTGAATGTGCTATTTTTGTCGCTAATAGGCATACAGAAGCCTGGTAGAAATGAGAAGTTTTCTCAAAGAAAGTTATGCATTCTGAGATTTCTCTGATAAGGGGAAGGGGTCAATGTGCCTGTAGTTTCTGTGCTTCATTAAGATTCTGTTTCCAGACTGCATAATGTGAGTAATATTAATTCTCTAAACATTCGTGTAGAGCAGCTGCTCACTAATTTCCATAACAGTGTTCCTATTCTACAGGCATTTTCAAAAGGGGAAAGCTGACTGCTGACTGTCTGCCAAAAGGAAAGGCTCATCCTAACCCACTTCCGAATGATTCCAGACCCAAAGGAGGAGGGCGATAGGAATGCTGACTCGCTGCTCACAGGATGCCTGAGACTGATCAAGCTGCCTTCCTGACACCCAGGGCCCGCATACTTGGAACAAGCTGTGGGCTCACTCACTGGGTGGCCTTACCTGTACACACCTTCATGATGGCCCAGTTCATGTGATCTAGACTCTAATAATTTGGGCACTTCTGCAGCCCCAGTCACATAGGATACCAGCTGCTTCCCCTTCCGTCCCTGTCCATGCCAGGGAAGTCCCAGGAAGACAGCTTGCAGTTCAAGGTGCCCATGCTGTGTGGGGGAAGACGGCATAGCTAAGCCACCATGGACTCCATGTGTTTCAGGAGCTTGCCCTCAGAGCATCCTCCACCCATCACCCATCAATCGTCCATCCCAGAAAATACTGGGATGCCCAGGCTCACAGTCAGCATATAATTCCACGTTTTAGTTATATATATTCAGACCAGACTTCTCTCTCTGTCCTCTGTCAAGATGAAGAACTAGTGTCATGAGCTTACAAGCTATTAAATCTGCCTTTATTCTAACAGTCCTGTTCATTTGGCAATATTTTCCAACTTTGCATTCATTCGCCTTTGCAATCTATCATCAACCTTCATACTCTAACCTCAACTGTCTCTCTAACCTTATCCTCCACTTCTCCTTCCCAAGTGCCCAGCAATCCCACCAGTCTGCTTAGCCACCTTTCCAAAAAACCATGTCAAGTCACTCCTCAAGTCTTTACTCAAGCTGTCATCTCTAGCTAAACAGCCCAACCCCTTTCTAACCCAATAAAATTTTACTCTTTATCCTTTCTAATCCCATAGACAAAAGTTAATCACCTCCATTTTCAAAGTCGGCTTTTGTCCATACCCACCATCTTAGCACTTGTTCTGTGGTTGGTCGGTTGGTTGCTTGCTTGCTTCATCAGTTGTTTGGTTATATGCAGATCTGTTTCTGTTGTTTATTTATGACTCTTAGGATGCACAAGCCTAGATTTTACCCATCTTTACATGCACTGTGCTCTTAATATTGTGAGTACTCAATAAATCCTTATCAAATGGAATTTACAAAATGTGCCAGAACAGGAATACGTAAAAATAGGTGACCATAAATTTCATCCAGCCGTATATAGTCAAAATTAAAGTCTGCTTGGGTAAAACTAAGTAATGTTTGCTTCTATTCTGTAGCTTTGCCATCCAAAAAATGGCTACTGTTTACTGACCACTTACAATTCACATGGGTTAACAAGTATATTAGTTAGGTGCTCCAGAAACAGACCCAATAGGATATACGTATGTATATATCTAGAAAGAGATTTATTATAGGAAATTGGCTCATGTGGTTATGGAGGCTGAGAAGTCCCATGATCTGCTGTCTGCAAGCTGGAGACTCAGGGAAGCTGGTGGTGTAGTTCCCATCCAAATCCGAAGGCCTGAGAACTGGAGGGATGATGGTGTAAGTTTTGGCCTAAGTCTGAAGGTCTGAAAATTAGGATCACCAATAGTATAAGTCTTTGTCAAAGACAGAAAAAAAAACCAATATTTAGCTCCAACCATCAGACAGAGAGGGTGAATTCACCCTTCCTCCACCTTTTTGCTCTATTCAAGCCCTCAACAGGATGGATGACACCCACCCACATTGGGGAGGGCATCTGCCTTACTCACTCTACACATTCACATGCTAAGCTCATCCAGAAACACCTTCACAGACACACCCAGAAATAACGCTTAGCCAACTATCTGGGATCCCATGATCCAGTCAAGATGACACATAAAATTAATCATCACAGCAAATATTTTATGGAGGTCAATGTTAATCCTCACAATCCTACAAGGTGTGTATTATTATGATTGTCACTATTTTACAGATAGGAACCGAGGAATCAGAGGTGAAGCCACTTGGCCTAAGCCGCACAGCTAGTGAGGGACTCAAACCTGAGCCTGGCCGGCTCCAGAGCCTGTGCATCTTTATCCCACCTACTAACTGGGCACAAAAAAGGCTACCCCTGCGATCTCACTTCACAAAGCAGTCTAAATTCTTTTTCCCCATTTTAAAAAATGAGAAAACAACCAAGAGAGGGGCTGCTCCTTCCTATGTGACCTGCTTCTCAGGGCAATGTGGGCAGAACTATTTAAGCCCAACCACCAGAAATAAATGTTGAATGAACACTGTTGCTGTGGAAAGGCTATAATGGAGGTTCATACAAGGCTGGGCAGGACCCAGGAGAAGTGGCATCTATTTTCATGCCTGACATTTTCCCCTGCACTCTCCTCTTCTCTGCCTTTCTGACTCCTCCACCCTCCCTCCGGTGGCAGCTCCCCTGCTCTCACTCTGCTCTCTGTTATCATGAAATCATCCCTTCCCCCTTTCATATTTCAAAGCTCACACAGCCGCTCCCCGGAGTCACTGCCTTCTCAAAAACTGTCAAAATCATCCAAGATGCAAACTTCAAACAATAAACCAAAATGAATGCAACCAGATAGTGAAAACTCTACATGTGAGAATAGTCAGAAGTGCAAAATTCCTGTCCTCAGGTCTGCTATCACTGAAGATTCTACTACATTTTTTTTTTTTTTGCCTTAACTGTAAATGTGGTACTGGCCTCAACTAAAATCGTCAGGGAAATTCTGCAATCTCCCTTGGAGGCCAAGTAGGTAACTTAGGACATATTAATATTAACATCAGACCTTCAAATTCATCAATAGAGTCACAAGGCCAGGTCCCAATTAATAAAGTAAGAGATGTATTTCATAATTCATTTGGTAAAATCTCTATTGGTCTTGACCATTAACTGAGAGGTGATTGATTATTTTGTTTTTCTAATCGACTGCTTTTTGAGAATACATTGACTTTAAACACCTATCCAAAAAGCACTTAAAGTGTGAGTGGGAAAGAGTAGAGAGATGAAAACAGGGGGCTTCCAAGCCGCTAGATCCAAAGGCTCAGGCATTCATTTGGCCAAGAGGTAGGTCAACTTCAAATAGATAATCAAGGAATCAGCCCAGGGATTCTGGAAAGTATGTCCTCATACCAAAAATGTTTCTCCAGCAACTGGTACAGAATGGACACTCAATACACATTTGCTGAATGAAGAAATGAATTTAGAATAAAACAATTAAAATTATTAAGTGTATAAAATGTAATCAGTTACTTCAGCAATATTTTTTGAAATCTTGCAATCAAATGTATTAAGCATTTAGAAATATCTAGACAGGTGCAATATTAAGATGACATCTAAATATGTTCTTTAAATTCTGCTCAACAAAAGGCTTTTGAGAATTTGTTATATCTCCAGAGTCATACGGAAGACTCTGGAAGATACTAGTGTGAACTGGCGATGGTCCCTGCCATCCAGATGACCACCTAGTGATGGTCCCTCCAGCAGGCATGACAGCAATCCCTCTTGGGAACAGCCCTTGCCCAACATTATATCCCCATTACCCCTCACAGGGCCTTAAATTACATCATTAAAGATTAATTCCTTTGGGTCTTGAAGGTTAATTGAGTCTCTTAGCAAAGGTTAACTACTCCTGGGATGAGTACCTTCTTAATCCATTATCACCTGAGATTGGACCCAAGCATTAGATCACACCTAGCAGCGAGCACACTGGACAGAGAGGACTGCAGAGCAGGGAGGGAGGGGTTTTAGGAAAGGAGTGGAGAAAGAAGCCAACTAAGAACATCATTGATTCACTTTATTTGCAGTTTTTCACATTTTCCTATGGCCTAACCAATTGAGACTGGCACAGAAAGTTTATACAAGACTGATAAGCACCATCACTGGGTTTGTGGGCTCAACACCTGCATTTTCTATCCTGAGCCAGTTCTAATCATGACAGGCCATGCTCAGTGGGTGTTTAGTCTTTACAAGAATGATCTCATTTAAGCCTTATAATCACTCTATCCCCATTGAACAGGTGCAAAACTGAGGGTCAGAGAAGGTAAGTATTTGTTTCTACCTACCTTTAAATTGAAAAGCCAGAATTTAAACTTATTTAAGTTTGACTCTGGAGCCAAAACTCTTAATCTCCATACTATAATTCCCCATAACTTAGGCTTATTGCAATAGCCCTATTAGACAGATCTACAAAGCAACAGTCCCATCCTAGCCTGGGTTCAAGGTCCTTGGACCTTACTGTCCTCACCTATAAGATAGAGTTAATAAAATATCATGTGAGGTCATCAGATGAGTTCATAAGAGAGTGTTGGTCCCAAGTGTCTCATGAATAACAGCTACAAGGTACAAACTCCCTGCCTGTGCAGCTCTGTGCTGGTAATGCTGCTGTTGACCTCCAGGGGTCACTCAAGCCTCTACTCCCTGCCTCACACCATCTAGCTGTCAGCATCTTCAGCCTGACTGTGCATTCAAATCTCCTGGGGATAAACACATGTAATACATACAGATGTGTGTGTGTGTTTATTTATATATACATATATATGTATATGTATGTGCATGTGTGTATATGTATGTGTGTGTGTATATATAGATATATAGATAGAGCGAGAGAGAGAGAGAGAGAGAGAGAGAGAGAGATGGGGCCTGGACATCTATTTTCTAGAGTAATTTAAGTGACTCTAATGTACAACAGGGTCAAAAGCCACTGCAAAGGAAGAACTCCTAGACAGGGCTGAGGCCAAGGGCTTTTTGGAGTTGAAGCAGCTAGGAAATGGATGTTTCTGAGTAAGGAGTAGTTAAAACTTCTAGTACCCAAGAAACATGTTTCCAAATTGGGAATCTGTTCTTTGGGCTCCTCCATTTCGGATTCAGGAGCCCTCTCTTGGCTTATTACTGAAAATCCTAGCCATTCAGTCCCTGGAGTCAGCTTGACTGAGCCCTTACTGGCACCTTCCCCCAGCCGAGATTCCCTGACACTAGGCCCTGACAACTGCTGAGACATGTCCCTGTCCCTGGTGCTGTCTTCAGCTCACCCTGGTTGGGAGCTGAGGTCGTCCTCTGAGCCATGTCTTTACCCCCATGGCTGACTTCCCAGCATGCGGGACAGCTCTCCCACTCTATCCACCCCACCAGCATGACAAGGGCCCGCTCAGCCTTGCTTCAAATAAAGTCCTCTTTAAATCCCAGGCTGAGACAAGACTCCTAGAAGTAGGGCCTCTTTCCCCAAAAGCAAAACTAAACATGTATTAGGCTTTGCTGATGATTGTTACAGGCTGATCACACTCACACACTTGCCTACCACGGGTTCAGAGGACAAGGCCACTTGCCTGCCCCAGGTGCACCTGCTGCCATCATAATGCAAGATTCAAGTATTCCCTCCCCAAGTTCTTCAGTTCCTCATTCATTACTTTCCAAAACTATGAAAGATCCACGGAGGAAAGCATGCTCACTATCCACCCTCTGTCCTGAATTGAGAATCGAAGCAGTTAAATTATATCTGGATGCAAAAAAGAGCCTTACATTTCTTTTCATAAGAGGCAAAATGGCCCCATTTAATCACGCACTTGTCACTCAAAGGGGACTCAGCATATATTTACCAAACTTGGCAGCATCTCACTCTGTGGCTGAAAACAAACATGATAAATTTCTCTTCCAGAGATAATTTTGGTGATGTGTATAGGCCAATGAAAATGAGAATGTTATGACTTTAGTGCTGTGATAATATATGGTAGTAATTATATTAACAAGGGAAATTACATCCCTTTTCAGCAATTTCAGCTCATACCACCCACATGAATAGTGGGCAGCAGCAAAAATGCTGAAACAGTGCTAGTAAAATAGGGGAAACGATATTTGCTGAATTTAGAACCAACTTTAATCACTCTTTTAAAACATATTGAGCTCCTACTATGTTCCAGGAACCATGTGAGCACAATGGGGAACGAAAGGCCCCTGACCTTAAGATGCTTGCCATGTAATAAATGAAATATGACATGCACCTATATCATTGTAACACCAGGTAGGAAGTGAGAGTAATAAAAGAGAGGTACAGATAGAGTTCTTGGAGGATTGAAAAGAGAAAGCTATTACTTCTACATAAAACTATGATGAAACTCTGGCCTGCTCAAAAAGCAGTCCGGCACCCAGGAGGGAATGGATAAGCGGTACTCCACAGTCTCCCAGCCTTGAGATAAACCGTAGCCAATTAACACTGGAAAGTCTGCCCACTGACCCGGCCCCAGAGAATATCCACCCAGACGCCCCATAGCTGGATGACCATGAAAGCAAACCCCCATAGTCCACAGCTACAGAAATCCTTCTGAAAAGCCTTTTGCCAAGAACTCATAAATGTGTGGATTAATGAACTATAAATATGAATTAAATGCATGAGTAAAACTCCATAATTCATTTTGAAATTTTATTGGAACCAAACTTCAGATACTCACTCTATTATTCACTTCTACCAATGTGATCAGCTTTTGTTTCATTTCTCCCGTGTGCGAGAAGATGTCGGGGATTCCAAGAGAAATAAGCCACAGACCAGATCCTGAAGGGGCTTGGATTCGCATATAGGAAAGGGAGACCTACAAAATAATTGTAACGATGATGTGCGGTTTTATCAACATGATCTGGTAGAAAGAGTATATTGTTTCGAATAAGACAGACTTGAACTGAATTTCTATTTTACAGCCTACCAGCTCTGTGACCTAAAAAAAATTATTAACTCTCTCTATATATATATATAGGTTAACATTCTTTATCTGTAAGCTGTTCAAATCATAGGGCTGTGGTAATGATTAAATAATAGATCAGGAATGCATTTTGTCGAGTGACTACAAATGTCTAATGAATCTGTTGAATAATATAAGTCAGAAAACTGGGATGTGTCAGAAGGTAGTTATAAAGAAACACATAAAGTTATCCCCAAAGAAAGAACTCATCTTGGGCTGGCCGAGTGGTGCGTTGGTTAAGAACTGGTTTGGGACGTCAGAGGGCCCCGGTTCGGATCCCACATATGAGGGCCAGTGACACTGCCCTCTACAGCTAAGATGCTGAACAACAGCTCGACCTGGAGCTGGGCTGCCGTGAGTCACTGGCGACGGGCAGGTGGATTGCCATGGGCTACTGTGTGTAGCCAGCAGCCAGCAGCTGCAGTGAGCGGCTGTCCAGAAGCTGCTGACTGATCTGCCTCGTCCAGGAAGAGCGCAATGATGGTGCCAACTTGGGCCAGTGAAGCAACGTCCTCCACAACTAGACTGAAGAACAAAAGGACAGCAACTTGTCTGTTCCCCTTCCCCCAATTCCCCAATAAAAAATAAAAAAAGAAAAAAGAAAAAAAAGAAAGAGCTCATCTTGCCAATGGAGGGAAGGGCAAGTCTTCATGAAGGTATCACTTGAACCAGCCTTTGGAAGATAGGCAGGGACTTGTCAGTACATAGTGCATTTTGGCATGCGGGGCTGAGATAAACAGGGCTGTGCTGAGATATGTCACTGGATTTTTAAAAGGCTAAAAATTTTGTTCGTGAAAATACTTGGCTGATGGATTCACTCAAGGCAAATCAGTAATTTAATACATACTCTAGTCGCCCCCAAAATACCAAGCCATATAATCAACACTGCAATGGCACCCAGGTCAAAGAGTACAACATAAGACCAAGAATGGGGAATTCTTCTAGAACATAGAAATAGGAGAGCTTTGAGAAGCTATTATAAATGTATACATTTTTTTCTAAAATTTCAAACAAAAGACCAATCCTTATCATAAGTATTGAAGTAAAAATGCTATAGCACATTGGGAAAAAGAATTCAGAAGCATAATAAAAGAATAAAATGCCAAAGCCCATTGAGGTTACTCTGCAATTACAAGAATGTTAGAATTAATAACTAGGAGATCTATTTATAAAATTGTTTCAAAGGATAAAAAGAGAAACATATTATCTCCATGGATGCTAAAGTCATTTAGGAAAATGTAATATCTATTTCTAATTTTAAAAAATGACAAAACATGAAGAGATACTTCACTAATATGGTAAATATATAAACATATACATCAAACCAAAAGTTAATATCACGATTAATGGAGAAATAGAAGATTTCCATTAAATTCTAAAAGAAGTTCACTTCTGCCACTAATATTTCATATTCCCCTAGAGCACCTAGTTAGTCAATGAAATTAGGTAACTGAAAGAAGAGAGACAAATTATAAAAGAGGAAGTAAAATTATCATGATTTTCAAATCAGATGATTGCCTAGAAACCCAAGAAAATCAACTGAGAAACTCCTCTTTTAGTGTTCATAACAAAAAGAATTCAATAAGGTTTTGCTCAAAAAAGTAATATATGGAAATCAGTAGCCATCTTATATACACATAACAATTAGAATAAATAATGGAAGGAAAGACACTTATTTATAAAAGTAGCAAAAACATGTAAAAAACCTGTGCATAAACTTAATGAGAAATGCTCAGGAGCTATACAAAACAATTTTAAAGTGCTTTTTAAAGAAGCCCACAAAAAATGATTTAAGCTAATGTAAAGGCATACCACACTCTTGAAATAAAAAGTCTTATTATCATAAAGATGCTAATTTTCATCAAGTTAATTTAAAATTTTACACAAACCAAATAATCTACCAAGGAGATTTCTTTTGCAATTAAAATAACTTGTTCTAAAGTTCACAAGAAATAAAACAGCAAGAATAATAAAAATATTCTGGGGGTAAAAATGATTTATGATATGAGATTAGCTCTACTAAAACTAAAATATAGACTAAAGCTACAATAATTAAATATTACAGTACACATAATATGAATATGCAGATAGAAAAACTAAAACACTAAAAAAGCCGATGGAAAAGACAGAAATGCATATTGAAATTTATATACATTTAATTAAGATGACATTTCAATCTGTGGGAAAAGATAAAATATTAAATAAATACTATTGGAATGACAGAGAAAACCATTGTATACTTACCTCACAATAGTCACAAAAATAGATCCCGAACAATAGATACCAAATAGGTCAAATATTTAAAGATGAAAATAAAACCTTAAAAGAAATACTAAAAGTGATTGAGGTCATTTACTTTTAATTTTTTATTATCTTCAAGTGGGGAAGACCTTTTAAGTATTATTTTTTTAAATCGCAGGAGTCATAAATAAATTATTAATAAATTTGAGTCCAATAAGAATATTTAAAATCTCTGTATGAAGTAGCTTAAAAAGCAAAAAAGAAAAAACCTGGGAAAGCTGCAATTTATCATAAAACAAAAACATAATTTTTCTAATACATGAAAAGCATCTACAAATCAGTAAGCAAAAGATGAATAACCCAATAGAAAAATGGGCAAGAGATATGAACAGTTTACTATTAATAGGCAGAAAATATAAATAGCAGCATAAATATATGAAAAGCTGTTCACCTTACCCATAATAAGAGAAATGTAAATTCAAATTACAACTAGATATTATTTTTCACCTAACAGATTGGCAAAGATCAATCATGTTTGATAAAACACTCTGATAATGAGGATGTGGGAACACAGCCATTTTCTTACATTTCTGATGAGACTGTAAATTGCCACAATCACTAAGGAGAACAATTTGGCACTATCTTTCAGAAATTAAAATGTTTACATCGTTTGATACAATTGGATTTCTAAGGAATTAATGCTATAGACACTGTAAACAAAATGCCATATGTTTGGAGACATTCACTACATTATGAAATTTTTGATGTGAGCCTTCTTTGACTGAGAAGGCTCTGTTTATCACATCTACACAACAGATTTATTAAAGAGTGCAAGAGCATCTTTGTCACACAGGATCCGGCACCCAGCACAACGTAATGCAAACTGAAACCCTAAACATCTGTTTATATGCTTAACACTATTCATGTCCCATGGAAAACTTCTCCACGTTTTTTGCTCTGTATCTTCAAAGTGAAAACTTTATCCAAATATGGTGGAAAGTGGTGGGTAGTGCCCCTGTCAGCATCAGAAATGACCATTGCTTTGGAGAACAAAAAAAATGTGGGCTGTGGAAGCATTTACCTAAAGCAGACATACTAATTAACTTGTCAAACATTCCCCTCAGATGTCAGAAATACAGTAGATTCTTACATTCTTTTTTTATAATAAATCTGATCATACATTTTCTTGCTCAGTGTGGGTATTTTTTTTTATGTTATGGGTATTTTTTTTTATGTTCAAATTATGATGGTATCCACAGGAGTTGCTGAGGAACATTGTCCAATGTAAACAATTAACATTACTTTTAATTGTGGCATATTACATATTCCTTACAACTTGGCCACTGGGTGGACTTTGAACACCACAATTGAAGCTTTACTATTCTATTAAATGAGATTTAATTTAAACTAAAAAGTTTTACTAATACAAAAATTAGCATTTTATTAATATTTGTAATTAAAATATTAAATGAGATTTAGATTTCAGAAAATAAATATGCAAGAAATTTAGTTATATTTAATTTTGTTATTGATATTCAATCATTAAAACTTTTTTCTTTTTTTTTTTTTTTTTTTTTTTT
>NW_017731413.1:2249843-2251217 GCF_001890085.2 Hipposideros armiger | reverse complement strand
CTCACGCT
Organism: Hipposideros armiger; assembly: GCF_001890085.2. Lineage (NCBI taxonomy): Eukaryota > Metazoa > Chordata > Mammalia > Chiroptera > Hipposideridae > Hipposideros > Hipposideros armiger. The sequence continues at coordinate 2,251,209 of NW_017731413.1, read as the reverse complement.
AGCTGCTGGCTACATATGGTAGCCCATGGCAACCCATTGCCACAGGGGCTGCAGCCTATGCTGACGCCGGTGACCCACAGCAGCCCAGCTCCAGGTTGAGCTGTTGTTCAGCATCTTAGCTGTGAAGGGCAGTGTCACTAGCCCTCATATGTGGGATCCAAACTGGGGCCCTCTGGCATCCCAAGCCAGCTCTTAACCATTGCGCCACTCGGCCGGCCAATGAATAATTCTTTACATTGCTCTGGGAAGGTAGCTTTGTTTTATGTAATAAATAGACAGCTGATTCACTTCTCTACACGGTCGGCATCTATTAATGTTCGGTATCCACTAAAGTGAGTTTGTACCAGTTCCAAATTCACACTTTATGAAGAGAAAGAGGAGATGTATTTTGTGTCCTCTATTGTTTATTTTTATAGTGTCTTGTGTTTAGTAATAAACTTTGTAACAGAATTGTAGTAAAATGTAATAAATTTGCCTGAAAATTCTTCTCTTAAGTAATAAAACTTTCCAGAAAGAAAAAATTCTTGCCTCATTTTTTTTTCCTTTTAGATTCGCTTCCCTAGGACTTTTTATTTAAAACATTTCACTTTTAGATTTCTGGTCAAGATATCAAAGTAGGTGAATGCTGTGCTTACCACCACTCATGACCATATCAAAATTCCAACTAAACTACACAGCAACCATCACTGAAAAATGCCTGAACTCTAGCTGAACTGAAGCCCTACAACTAAGAACGTACAGAAGAAGCCATCTTGAGACTGGTAGGAGGGATGGAGACATAGAACAGGTTGACCCATACCTGAGTGTGACCATTAAAAATCGGGAGGAATATCTAGGCTGCAGAGGTGGCCCCTCCCCCATAGGAGCAAGGGGCCCCAGCCCCACACCAGGCTCCCCAGCTCTCAATTTCAGTGCCAGAAAGAGAAGTCCCCACAACTTCTGGCTGTGAAAACCAGTGGAGACTGGGGCTGAGTGAGACTAGGGCAGATGCAGTCCCAGGTGCTCCTCTTAAAGGCCCCACACAGGGACTCACTCATTGACAGACTCAGTTGCTCTGAGCCCCACCTTTAGGGCAGCAGCTCGACAGGCACCAGGGAAGAACTGAGTTGTCGAACTTCAGGGTGAGGGTTGGAGGGGCAGCTTTCTCTTGGATGGAGAAGCTGGAAGAAACCATTGTTTCTTGGTTGAGCCCTCTCCCCTCCCAGCATGCAGGCATAGGTGGCCACCATATCTCAGTCTTTTTTTTTTTAAGATTTTTATTGGGGAATTGGGGGATGAGAACAGCGCTGAGGAATTGGGGGAAGGGGAACAGACAAGTTGCTGTCCTTTTGTTCTTCAGTCTAGTTGTGGAGGATGTTGCTTCACT
>NW_017731413.1:2245517-2248903 GCF_001890085.2 Hipposideros armiger | reverse complement strand
CTGGCCCAAGTTGGCACCATCATTGTGCTCTTCCCGGGCGAGGTAGATCAGTCGCCGGCTTCTGGACGGCCACTCACTGCAGCTGCTGGCTGCTCACGCTGGCTGCTGGCTACACACAGTAGCCCATGGCAACCCACTGCCACAGGGGCTGCAGCCTACACCGTCGCTGGTGACTCAAGGCAGCCCAGCTCCAGGCTGAGCTGTTATTCAGCATCTTAGCTGTAGAGGGCAGTGTCACTAGCCCTCATATGTGGGATCCGAACTGGGGCCCCCTGGCGTCCCAAGCCAGCTCTTAACCAACGCGCCACTCGGCTGGCCCCATATCTCAGTTTTCATCAACCTGGCTAACACTGTTTGTTCACCACATCCCGGCAATTCTGAAACTCCGCCTCACCCAACTTTCCAGCACACCCATGCCATTTCCAGTGGCTTTTCTGTACAAACAGCCTGCTTTGGTTCATGCTGAAGACTTTCCTAAAATCTCTCAAAGGTTCACAAAACTCAAACAAGTAGCATCTGACTTTTAAATATCCTATACCTATGGCTGAGCAGTCACAAACCAGGCACTAGCAACAGCCAGCCTTCATTCGTGGTTTGGCCTCTCAAAGCACCTCCAAGCACAGTGTGAGTGGTGACCATCTGCAGATTGCTTTTTGGTTAATGCCAGAGGCCCCAGGTAGGACACAGGGTGCAACTGAATTTGGCCTGTGCTGGGGCCCCTCCCAGGAGGCCCCAGGGCTGGCAAAATTAATGGTCAGCTTCAGGCCAAATTGGAGCATCCTTTCACCACTTCTAACGATGACACACCCAAAGGACAGACTGGGCAGTTGCCAGACCCCGCTAAGCAAATCCTACCCTGTAGACTCAGCTGCTGAAACACAACTCCTCCACTATCAGGCCAGTTCTCAAAACCAATGAGCTCAAGGGTCAATCTCTCCCATTGACATGCAAACAACAATTTACAACAAGAGGGCGTGCACAACCCACACAAGGGACACACTTGGAGTGCACAGCTCCAGTGACCAGGAAGACTGCACCACTGTGCCTCCCAGCACACCTACCACATAAGGCCACTCTACTAAGACCAGAAGACATAGCAGCCCTACCTAATGCCCAGAAACAAACACAGGAAGGCAACCAAAATGAGAAGACAAAGGAACTTGTCTCAAATGAAAGAAAAATACAAAGCTCCAGAAAAAGAACTAAAATTATGCAGACAAGTAATCTACCAGATACAAAGTTCCAAACACTGGTTATGAGGATGCTCAATGATCTCAGGGAGAACTTCAACAAAGCGATAGGAAACATAAAAATGGAGATAGAAAACATAAAAAAGAACCAGTCAGAAATAAAGAATACAATAACTGAAATGAAGAATATATTAGAGGGGATCAACAGTAGATAAGATGAAGCAGACAATCAAATCAGCGATTTGAAAGATAAGGTAGTAGAAAACACACAATCAAAATGCAAAAAGAGGGCCGTCCAAGTGGCTCGATGGTTAAGAACTGGCTTGGGACGCCAGAGGGCCCCGGTTNAAAAAAAAAAAACTTTCTTTTTGCCTTTACATTTAGATGGTTATTTTTTAATTAATTTTTTGAAGACATAAAAATTAATTTTAATTCATTGATATTTTTTACATATAATTTATATTTGGATAAAAATGTACACTTTGAAGAGAATTATATGTTTGATCCTAAAATCATCCTTGTCAGTAGAAAAGCACTATAAGAAAATCTTGATTAAAATAACATATTAGTAAGTTTGCTAAAATGAAAAGAAAAATAAAGTTTATAGAATACATACTGAATTATGTATTATATGCTTTATTTTTATTATCAGCTCAAATATTGTTAACCCATCACCAGAATACCCAAACAATAATAATTAAATTCCACCTTGTATATTTTACCAACTTTCAGTTACATAACTTTATTATTATAGAAATATATTTGTCAAAGTAAAGGGATAGGACGTATGTTCATTAATAGTTGTAAGCTTGATTTATAACTTGTAAATATTTAAACACATTGTTTGGGGGTTCCATTTGTACTATTGCCCTGAGTCTCAAAAATGTTATGGGAGGGTTGGAGGGCATCACTGATTAACAGAAAAAATTTTAACTGTTTCTAAATGTCCATTAACATGGTATTTGATTAATATATTATGTGTAAAAATTTTAAAGGACATACAAGGCCTGACAATTAAGTTCATGAACTTGTTGTAACGATGTTGCTAACCTTCTTTGATATCAGAGGGATTATTCATTATGAATTTGTACCAAATGGACAAACAGTTAACCAAGTTGACTATTTGGAAGTGCTGAAAAGGCTGCGTGAAAAAGTTAGACAACCTGAACTTTTCACTAACAATTCATGGCTCTTGCATCACGACAACGCACACAACTCACACTGTCTGTGAGGGAGTTTTTAGCCAGTAAACAAATAACTGTATTGGAACACCCTCCCTACTCACCTGATCTGGCCCCCAAAGTCTTCTTTCTTTACCCGAAGATAAAGGAGACACTGAAAGGGAGACATTTTGATGACATTCAGGACATCAAAGGTAATATGATGACAGCTCTGATGGCCATTCCAGAAAAAGAGTTCCAAAATTGCTTTGAAGGGTGGACTAGGTGCTGGTGTCAATGCATAGCTTCCCAAGGGGAGTACTTTGAAGGTGACCATAGTGATATTCAGCAAGGAGGTATGTGGCACTTTTATTAGGATGAGTTTGTGAACTTACTTGTCAGAGCTGATATGTGTGTTTATGTATCAGTGAGTCTGTATCAACTCTAGAATAATACACAAGAAACTGGTAGCAACAGTTGCCTCTGGAAAATGAAATCTTGAAAGTAAAGGCTGCATTTAGTTCACTACAATCCCCCCCCCCCAGAACAGCAGAACAGAAGAATTGCCCTACACATAGTTTATGCTCAATAAATATATACTATGTGCTAAATGAATAAATGAACCAATAAAAAGGGAAGAATTAGCTGATGAGCACTTCACTAATTATCCTTTTGGATATATTGAATTTTGATTCCTATACATGTTCCCCTAATTCATAGGGACTAAAAATCCAATGACGATAAACTTTATCATTGCAAAAAGTTCTGATATTACTAACTCAGAACCAAGTACTATCAGATTTTCCTAACTGTAAGTTCTACTATTCAGTGTCTTGAACTGGAATTGCCAGAGGGCTTATGTTCATTGTAACGTATGTCTGGTTCTTTATTGTTAAATCACATTCTATTATATGCACAATGTGGCTTATTGTAGGTAAGTAGAGGAAAATGTCATTATCTCTAATTTATAGATTAAAACTCTGACCAAGTACCTGTAGTTGTTGCTAAATTCTGTTCACCTTCCAGAGCCCACAAG
>NW_017731413.1:2235100-2241930 GCF_001890085.2 Hipposideros armiger | reverse complement strand
AAAAAAAAAAAAAAACAGCAAAAAGAAAAAGAATCCAAAACACAATGAGAAGAGTTTAAGGGGGCTCTGAGACACTGAGACAACATCAAGCATCCCAACATTCGCATACTAGGGATACCAGAAGGTGAAGAGAGAGCAAGGAATTGAAAACCTATATTGAAGAAATAATGATGGAAAACTCCCCTAACCTGGGGTGGACATTCCAGGCCAGGAAGTGCAGAGAGTCCCAAAAAGATGAACCCAAAGAGGCCCACACTAAGACACATCACAATTAAAATGCCAAAGGTTAAAGACACAGAGAGAATCTTAAAAAGCAGCAAGAGAAAAGCAGTTAGTTACCTAAAAGGGACATGCCATAAGACTGTCAGCTGATTTCTCAACAGAAAATTTGCAGGCCAGAAGGGATTGGCACAAAATATTCAAAGTGATGAAATGCAAGGACCTACAACTAAGATTACCCAGCAAAGCTATCATTTAGAATCCAAAGACATAAAAAGTTTCCCAGACAAGAAAAAGCTAAAGGAGTTCATCACTCCTAAACCAGTAATAGAAGCAATGTTAGAGGGACTTCTTTAAGATGTAAAAAAAAAAAAAAAAAAAAAAAAAAAAAAAAAAAAAAAAATCAAAAATACCAATAATAAAATGGTATAAATACCTACCTATCAGCAATTACTTTCAATGTAAATGGATTAAATGCTCCAATCAAAAGACATAGGGCAGCTGATTGGATAAGAAAATAAGACCCTTACATATGCTGCCTTCAACAGATTCACTTCACATTGAATGACACACAAAGACTGAAGTAAAGGGATGGGGGAAAGAAATTTCATGAAAATGGAAAAAAAAAAAAAGCTGAGGTAACAATATTTATACCAGTCAAAATAGGCTTAAAACGTAGACTATAACAAAAGACAAAGATGGACCTCGAAACCCCACCTCTGGGTATTTACCTGAAGAAACCCAATCACTACTTCGAAAGAATGTGTATGTCTATTAAGTTCATTGCAGCATTATTTACAGGAGCCAAGATATAAAGGCAACCTGGGTGTCCCTGAATGGATGAAAGGATAAAAAAGGAGGTAGAATAGATAAAAAGGAGGTGGTACATATATACAATGGAATATTACTCAGCCATAAAAAAAAATGAATGAAATGTTGCCATCTGCAACAACATGGATGGACCTAGAGGGAATTGTTCTGAGTACAGTAAATCAGAGAGTGAAAGACAAGTATCATATGATTTCACTTATAAGTGAAATCTAAAGAGCAAAGTAAACAGAAACAAACTCACAGATACAGAGAGCATTTTGATGGTTGCTAGATGGGAGGAGAGTTAGGGGTGGGTGGAAAGGGGGAAAGGATTAAGAAATACAAACTGGTTGTTACACAGTAGTCATGGGAATGTAGGGTATAGCATAGTCAATAATATTGTAATAACTATGTATGGTGTCAGATGGGTTCTAGATTTATCAGAGTGATAGATGAGGGCAGGGTGAAAAAGGTAAAGGGATTAAAAATACAAATTTATAATTAAAAAAGTCATGGATGGGCCAGCCAAGTGGCTCAGTTGGTTAAGAACTCACTCAAGAGTGCGAGCTCTGAGCAACAGGGCTGCCGGTTCAATTCCTAGCCAGAGCTGAGCTGCCGCTGAGCTGCCAACAGGTGGCAGGATGGCTCAGCTAAAAAATAAAAAAATAAATAGTCATGGAGATGTAAAGGAAAGCATAGGGAATATAGTCAATGATATGGTAATAACTATGTATAGTGCCCGATGGGTACTACTTGTAGACTAGTCAGGGGGGATCATTTCTTAAATTATATAAATGTCCAACCACTATTCCATATACCTGAAATTAATATAAAATATTATTGAATGTTAACTGTAATTTAAAATTTTTTAAAAGGGAGGAAAGGTGAAGGGGAATAAAAGGTTCAGATTTCTAGATATATAACAAGTAAGTTATGGGAACACAATATACTGCATAGGAAATATAGTCAATAATAATGTGATAGCATAGTACAGTGTCAGATGGCTGCTGGACTTATCATGGTGATCACTTCTTTAGGTGTATAAACATTGAATAACTATGGTGTACACCTGAAACTAATATAATATTGTATGTTAGCTTTACCTTAATAAAAATCTTTTTGAAAAACAAAATATAAATAAAATGTAAAAATAAAAACTAAAACACTTCACTTTTTTAAGATTACATTATCACACTTCTCTTAATTCCATAATTTTTGTAACATTCTCATCTTTATGCACTGTGCTTTTGTATCCTTTCATTTTCGAGTCCTTTTCATGTTTTCTCCCTTTTGTTTTATTTCCATGGGTGCTTTTACTGTCATGTTAGCCCTTATTTTAAGGCTTCTACACTGAGGTCTGACCCAACAATGAGGAAATGAAAAGGGAAAGTCTTACAACCATGCTGCAGTGAAAAAGGCAGACAGGTGCAAAGAAGGAAAAAAAAAAAGAATAAAATTGGACAAAGACATGATTTTTTTTTTTTTGGTCTCCAAGGTGTGATATCTATGAAGATGAAAAATAATGACATTTACACAGGCACATATATATATATATATAAATGTGGCTTGCAGAACACAAAAGTGCCAAGAAAACAGATTCCTCTAATGAGAATCTTGGCTCATTGTCCAATAGTCTGAGTAAAATTTACTTTGAAGTCATGAGTGAGACTATCACCCTGTAGGAGGCCAAACTTGATAAATGAACTGTCTCTACCTTGCAACCAACTCACTAGTAAGTGAAATTCAAAATTCTGCTTGAAGTTTGTTAATGTTGATTTAGATGAAGCCAGCCCACGCTCCTTAAAGATCTCCAAAGCAAGATATTGATTTGATAAATCAGTAAGAATGGCCACAGTAGGATTCTCAGGCAGAAAGATCAACAAACAGTCAATATTAGAAATTTTGACAAATAGTCGTTCCTATCATGTTTCAGATGTAGCTGTTGACTCGCCCTCTTTCCTAGGAGCTCATCTGGGTTTGATTTATCTCTCACCTGGCTGTTTTCCCACCAGTAAGGCTTGAGTCTTTAGTCTATATATAATTTTATCCCAACTATCCCATAACCTGTGGAGCATCTACAGATCAAAAATGGACAATTAAAATAAGAGACAAATCTCTACTGAATGAGAACATGTATACCTTATAAAGCACTTGTATATCTTATAAAGTGCAGTGAACTAAACAAAATCTGAAAATATCATCTCGCAACATTAAGGAAACTGTGATGATTGTGTATGTGTGTGTGTGTGACTGTGTGTGTGTCTGTGTGTGAATGGTTGTGTCTGCATGTGAGTGTGTCTGTGTGTATGTGTGTGTACAAATGTTGTGTATATACCATGAAGAGGGATAGAGAAGGAAAACTAGTAAATTAGACTATTTTTTATCTACCTGGCACTAAATATCTAGTTACTTGCAAATACATATGTTTGAATTTTTTACGTAAAAATAAAAGTCTGGATGTTAAACATTCAGCAAATATAAATGACTTTCCCTTTGCCATAAACTCTTTTTGTTTTCATCTACTCCTTTTCCTTTCCTTGTCTGCCAACTTTCACTCTCATTTTGCTTTTCCAACCTGGTATTTCCTAGATGTTCTGTTCTGTTCAGTTTAATTTATCCAAATGTCATACCCAATGAGTTGCTGAATTTCCACTCCAGTCCTGCTGAATGATTGTATTACTTTTAAATAACTTGCATCTGCTCTGGATTCTCCCATCTGCTTCCCTTCCTCTTTACTTTCTCATCAGAAGGCCTGGCTCTGGGTGAGGGACATTTGCCAAGAACCCCTGATTTTCCGTTTTTGAACCACTGACACAAAGTTAGTCATCCTTTCTGAATGTCTCTGAAAAAGCTTGCCCCAGGCAAATTTGTAAAGTAGGCCAGACACATGGGTGCCACCACACACACACACACACACACATGCTTTTAGTACTTTCTCATTCACATGTGGCACCCTCCTGCAGAGGTACCCCACACTCTAGACTTTCCAGTCCTTTTCCTTTAGCTCCCATACTTCAAAAAGTACACATCCAGTATCCCTTTTCCCATCGCATCATTTCTCGGAGAAATCCGGTAGGAAAATTCCATCAAAATGTTACTCACAGACAATAAAAATTTAATATTTTATCCTCCACGGAATGAGTTTCAAAATTTATATTTCTGTGTTCTGTTGTTAATACAGGCATGTACAGCAGCAGCAGAAAAGTAACCAGCTGTAACTGATTTGAGGCACTTGTAAGCAGAGTTGGCTGCTCTCTTCAACTCTAGAATTTGATGGCGTTTTTAAATAAGAAAGGAAACTAACATTCCCCAAGTCTTGACTATGTTCCCAATAGAAGCTATAATTCATCTTCATTTTTTTTTTCATCATTTTTACCAATGAAAAGCTAGGATACTTCCCTAAGGTGAAAAAATATCATATGACTATAAGAAGTAGAGATGGGATCATAAGACTGCAAAAGGTAGAGATGCTGGGTGTAACCCAGGAGTAAAGCCTAATGCTTTGTCTGCTACACCAGGCTGCTGCTTGGGCCTAGGGTCCTGGGCTGTTAGCAGTCCTCCATTTTGGGTTTCCCATCATGCAACATGCATTAAGTGAGCACCTTTGATGTGTCAAGACAAATCAGGAGGTAAGAGACAGCTTGGAATGGATGGTGAGCTGTTGTAAGAACATAAAACCTGGATTAGGGATATGACCCAAGAAGGTTTAGCTGAGACACCTTTTTGAAGGCTTTCTAGTACAAGAACTCAGACTTGACATCAAAGGCATTGGGGAGCCCTTGAGAGTTCTAAGCAAGCTAAAGAGATAGGCAGAGTTGAGTTCTAGATTCACTATTCTAGAACAGGATACATAGAGGGTTTGAGAGGGACAAACCTGAAATAAGGTGACCAGTTGGAAAGCTACACTGCTGCTACCTAGGCAAGAAATGATAATGGGCTCAAATAAGGCAATAGCTGGGATGGGGTGGAGGGCGGGCAGACTATATTTAAGAGGTAAAATCAGTAGGATTTGGTGATTTGGATAGAAGGAGTAGAGGAAAGAAAGGAATCAAAGATGTACATTCTTCCTTTGTATATGTTCCCAACTTTCACATTGTTTTCTAATTCAAAGGAAATTATTGCAATAAATTAGGGTGCCTTAGAGCAGATTCTCAAGCTGAATTTATAAATGTTTGAGGCTGGCAAAATTATGCCTAACTTGACCGGTGATACATTTGGCAAGCATAATTTATGACCAGAAAACACTGCACCCACACAATTAAAGTATAATTTAGTCTTAAGAAAAGGCTAGAATTCAAGCTCTTATTTGGAAATTTGTCTTTTCCTTACCTCAAGAGGTGTTCCTAATGGGGACAGTCTTTATAATTCTTGGTTATGTTTCTAGCAATTTGATTTTAGAAATCATTCTAAAGACAGATATTTCCATAGTAAATATTCCCAGCTGCTGTCTTTGGAATGAGGAATTTGATTAGTGGTACTGTGTTGAATTGCAATATAATTGGTCTCCTCAAATAATGTCTATTACCTACATAAAGAAAAAAAATAAATCATAAACTAATGTCTATGTGATCTATTTGGCACAAAAGTGATGGCAGGATGGGGTTAACAAGTGTTTATGGAGAGATAACAGGGAGTGATGAACTCTCAAGTTTTTATGCTTATTAAAGAGTTTATTGGAATCTCAAAGAGCAGTAACAAATGATCTAATAAAACCAATAAGATTAAGCAGTTCCAGTAAACAAAATCATAATAAAACTCCAGAAGAGTAGATGCACACCATTTTTATTTTTTCAATTCTCGCAAAAATCATATTAATATTTCCAAATCTTATAAAGAGTTTTGGAATTAGAACCCTGTTTGAAAACAGGCATAACTGTTTGAATCATGATTCATGTAATTTATGAATTCATTTAATGGACTATTCAGCCACGTTAGCAAACTTTTTAAAGGAAAATAACTTTTCCTGGCATGAGATAAGGGGAAAACCACTGAAAATCGTTCAGCAAATAAATGGTGTAAGCTGGCAGAGTTTTGTTGGAAAATGAAAACCAAGTAAACAAATTAGAGCTGAAGAGAGGGAGGTGGGGGCTAAGTTAGAAAAAAAAAAACAACTTCCTGAAGGAAGAAAGCCTGGCAAGAAGGAAGTTATTAGACCTTAGGAGATGTTTTCAGCAGCCTCCTTCCTTGCTTATCTTTCTAAAGGGAGCAATGGCTACAGAGCCAAGAGAGGCAGATATGGTCATGAACAGCCTCCAGGGATCCCCATATCTAATACGGCCCAGGAGCAGGAAATGACTACTCTGCCATGATGAGATACTAAGTAACAAAGCGACCAATCTGACAGAGCTAGATGGCCAGCAACAAGGAACATCTCAGCAGCAAAGGTGTGGATCCTGACCCCATAGAACAACAGACATCTCAGTGGGCTTCTGTGCACAGAGGAAACTAGAGACCAAATACTTTAGTTTATTGGAAGCCCCCCAGAACCTAGGCGGTGATAATATACTGAATAATGTTGAGTTTCTCCCACCCTGGCAAAGTAGAGACTTGACATTAAAATAAGTTGAGATATGGGACAATAAAAGTTCTATTTCTTACTCACCTAAATTGTGCACTAGGGTTCCTACCTGTTATATATAGGAATCTTTTGCAAACATAATTGCACCAAGGACTTAGTGCCAGATTACTTTGAGATGCTCAGTCAGATGTGCAGGATGAAGTAGACGCCCAGGAGCCACTGTTGATTTTTAGAACTAGTCAGGGACTCTAATGAGACTGAGTTTGAAAGAATAGTACAGAAT
>NW_017731413.1:2230872-2231870 GCF_001890085.2 Hipposideros armiger | reverse complement strand
TCACTTCACTTTGAAAGACTGATAGTAAAGAAATGGAAAAAGATATTTCATGAAAATGGAAATTTTTGAAAAGCTGAGGTAACAACACTTATACCAGATAAAATACACTGCAAAAAGGCTATAACAAGAGACAAAGAAGGACCCAGTAATCTTAATTCTGGGTATTTATCCAAAGCAACTGAAAACACTACCTCGAAGGGACACATACATCCATATGTTAATTGCAGCATTATTTACAATAGCCAAGATATTGAGTCAACCTAAGAGTCCATCAATAGATGAATGAATAAAGAAGTGATACATATATACAATGGAACATTATTTAGCCATAAAAAAAGAATGAAATCTTGCCATCTGCAACAACACAAATGGACCTAGAGGGTATTATGGGTGAAATAAGTCAGATAGAGAAAGACAAATACCATATAATTTCATTTATATTATGTGGAATCAAAATAACATAATAAATGAACAAATTAAGTGGAAACAAACTCATAGATACAGAGAACATTTTGATGGTTGCCAGGTAGGAAGGGGTTGCGGGGAAAGGAATTAAGAGGTACAAATTGGTAGTCACAAAATAGACATAGGATGTAAAATACAGCATAGAGAATATAGTCAATAATAGTGTAATAACTATGTAGGGTGCCAGGTGGGTACTAGACTTATCAGGGAAATCACTTTGTAAAGTATATAAATGTCTAACCACTATGCTATACAGCTGAAACTAACATAATAAATTTTTTTTTCTTAAAAAAAAAAAAACACCCAGGGGGCAGGCCGAGTGGCTCAGTTGGTTAGAGCGTGAGCTCTGAGCAACAGGATCACTGGTTCAATTCCCACGTGGGCCAGTAAGCTGCACCCAAGTGGAGCTGCCGCTGAGTTGGTAAGAGTGTGTGCTCTTAACAACAAGGTTGCCGGTTCAATTCCTGCATGGGATGGTGGGCTGCGTCCCCTTGCAACTAAGATTGAACACTGCTCCTTGAGCTGAGCAGCCA
>NW_017731413.1:2229112-2230548 GCF_001890085.2 Hipposideros armiger | reverse complement strand
CTCTCTCCCTCTCTCCCTCTCTCCCTCTCTCTCTCTCTCTCTCCACCCCACCTCCCCAGCCATATGAGGATATAGCAATCAAGCAGCCATCTATCAACCAGGAAAAAGATCCTCACCAAGAACCAACTCTGCTGGCACCATGATCTCAGATTTCTAGCCTCCAGAACTGTGAGAAATAAATGTTTGTTGTTTATGCCACCCAGTCTGTGGTATTCTGTTACAGCAGCCCGAACTGACTAAGACAAAGCGTAATTCCAGGGGTGATACATGGGTCTTGCGATTGGAACAGATAAATATTTAGACTGAGGTTCTTAACTGTTATCCAGAGGTTGGGCTTTGAATTTTTAGGCTTCCTGACACCCCACACAAATGACACATGTGAGTAAATTATGTGATTCACATCTGTTTAAAAAATCCATATCTGCCACTTCTTCTAGATACCAATAAAAAAGTTAAAGAAATATATACTGCTCGACATAAGAGAGAATACTCCCTATGACAATTTTGCAGAAAGGTAGTATTTTCATAATTTTTCTTGTTTAAACCTTAATAAAAACCTTTAATCTTATTACTGTCATTCATCTTTGATGTGTTTTTGTACCCATATTTTCTGTTGGATTAGGTTTTCTGCTAGGATAGGGTCTGTGACTTATTACAGAAACCAAGTTCCTAGCACAGTGGCACATGTGAAGGTTTCACAAATGCATGCTTAACCAAAAGTAAGCAATGCAGTGGAATGACTTTTGGGGGAGCAACCTAACCTAATCAGCTCCTGATATGTAAACTTTAGGGATCTGTGTCAGTCAGGTTCGGTTGCTATAACAAATTACCATAGACATAAACTGGGTGGCTTACACAACAGACATTTATTTCGCACAGTACCAGAGGCTGGGAAGTCCAAGACTGAGTTGCCAGTAGATTCAGTTCCTGGAGAGAGACATCTTCCTGGCTTATAGAAGGCCATTTTCTCTTTGTAAATTGCTAAAACCTAAATCACCTAAAATCTAGTACCTAGCTTCCTTAATACACACTGAACAGAAGCTTATTACATCTACAATTTCTTCTCTAGATATATAGGAATGTTTCCTTATTTTGCACTAGGGCTATAAGAATCTCCCTAAATGCCTAAATTATTTTTTAATGATGGATCTTTCATTCATTTAGAAAATAAGTTTTGTTGAGTTAGGACAAAAGCATCTAAGTATCTTAGAAATAAAGCGCAATTCTTAATCCAATATTTGAATATGTAAAATAATTTATTTTCAAACGTTTACAGTTACATAGCATAGACATTAACTGATGAGAATATTCAGATGCCAACTATAAATCAGTGATATAATGATCTGGGTGTGTACCAGAGAGATACCTGTGGGTTACTACAGGTATCTGTGGACTTTAAACCACAAAGTCCTCCACTGTCTGACTTATTATGTGGA
>NW_017731413.1:2226308-2229092 GCF_001890085.2 Hipposideros armiger | reverse complement strand
TGTGCAGGATGAAGTAGACGCCCAGGAGCCACTGTTGATTTTTAGAACTAGTCAGGGACTCTAATGAGACTGAGTTTGAAAGAATAGTACAGAATTTATTTTCAAACGTTTACAGTTACATAGCATAGACATTAACTAATGAGAATATTCAGATGCCAACTATAAATCAGTGATATAATTATCTGGGTGTGTACCAGAGAGATACCTGTGGGTTACTACAGGTATCTGTGGACTTTAAACCACAAAGTCCTCCACTGTCTGACTTATTATGTGGAATCTAAAGAACAAAATATATGAGACTTACAGTCAAGATGATGGAATAGATAAATGCTGTGCTCACCAACTTCCACAACCACTTCAAAATTATAACTAAACTAAAGAAAACCATTACTGAGAATCACCTGAAATCTAGCTGAACAAAAGTCCTATGACTAAGGATCTACAGAGTAAGAAAACTAGAAACTGGTAGGAGGGGCAGAGAAGTAAAACAGGCTGGTACCACACCTACATGTGGTGGTTAAAAACTGGGAGGAGTATCTCAGCTGTGGAGGTCCCCCTGAGGAGCAAGGGGTCCCAGCACCACATCAGGCTTCCTAGCTCAGGGTTCCAGTACCAGGAAGAGAAGTCCCCATAACTATGAGCTGTGAAAACCAGCAAAAATTGTGGCTGAGTGAGAGAGAAGTTTGCTGGAGTCCCAGGCACTCCTCTCAAAGGGCCCACACATGGACTTACTCATTGAAGGACTCACTTGCTCTGAGCTCCAGTGCTGGGGCAGCAGCTTGAAATGCTCCAGGGACACATGTGGTGAATTGAATTGTCTGGTTGCAGGGCAAGGGCTGGAGAAACAACTTTCTCCCAAATGCAGAAGTGCTAGCAAAAGCCATTGTTGAGCCTTGCCCCCACACCTAGCCTACGTGTGCAAGTAGGCGCCATATTTGAGTCTTCACCAGCCTGGTTAACACTCTTTGCCCCACCCTGGTGATTCTCTGAGACCTTCCACAACCAAATTATGGGCCCACCCTGTCTACTTCCAGTGGTTTCTTCCTTACAATGGCCTATCTTGGCTTATGCTGCGAATGTTCTTAAAATCTCTGAAAGGTTCACAAACCCTAATCAAGCAGTATCTGGCCTTGGCTTGTCCCGTACCTCTTGCTAAGCAGCCCCAAGCCCAGCACTAGTGGTAGCCAGCCTCAGTTCTCAGTTTCCAAGCCCAGCACAAGAGGCAACCATCTGTAGGTCAGTTTGTAGCACATACCAAGTAGCCCTGGTCAGGGCATAGGTAGCAGCTGATTTTGGCCTACACCAGAGCCCCTCCCACAGGGCCCCAAAAACAACATACCTGATGACCAGCTTCAGACTACACCAGAGCACCACCCAACTACCTCCACAAAAGACACACCCAAAGTTCAGACTCAGTAGGCATCAAAAACCCACCAAAGCAAATCCTGCTCTGTAGGGTCAGCCCCTGCACCACAGCTCCTCAACTGTAGTCATGGCCAGTCCTCACAATCAATCAGCCTGAGGGGCAATTCCTCCCATTGATATGCCAACAGCAATGAATAGCAATCAACTACAACAGGACGGCACACACAACCCACACAAGGGACACACAAGGAGCACCTGGCTCAGGTGACCAGGGAAGCTGTGACACTGCACCCCACAGGACATCTACTACATTAAGAACACTCTATCAAAACTGGGAGACATAACAGCTCTGCTTAATACATAGAAACAAACACAAGGAAGCAGCCAAAATGAGGAGACAAAGAAACATGTCCCAAATGAAATATCAAAACAAAGCTCCAGAAAAAAAGAAGCAAAAAAATGGAGACAAGCAATCTACCACATGCAGAGTTCAAAACACTTGTTATAAGGATGCTCAATGATCTCAGTGAGAATTTCAAAAAAGAGAAATTTTCAACAAAAATGGAGATAGGAAATATGAAAAACAACCAATGAGAAATGAAGAATACAATAACTGAAATGAAAAATACATGAGAGGGAATCAACAGTAGATTAGATCAAGCAGAGGATCAAGTCAGTGATTTGGAAAAGAAAGTAAAAGAAAACACCCAATCAGAACAGCAAAAAAAAGAATAGAAAAAAATGAGGATAGTTTTAAGGGGCCTCTGGTATGACATCAAGCATACCAACATTCACATCATCAGAGTACCAGAAGGAGAGAGAGCAAGAATTGAAAACCTATTTGACAAAATAATGACAGAAAACTTCCCTAACCTGGCAAATAAAATAGACATACAAACCCAGGAAGCACAGAGAGCCCCAAACCAGATGAGCCAAAAGCGGTCCACACCAACATATATCATAGTTAAAATGCCAAAGATTAAAGACAAAAAGGAAATCCTAGAAGCAGCAAGAGAAAAGCAGTTAGTTACCATAAGACTGGCAGCTGACTTCCCACCAGAAACTTTGCAGGCCAGAAGGGATTGACATGAAATACTCAAAGTGATAAAAAGCAAGGACCTACAACCAAGATTTCTCTCCCCAGCAAAGCTATCATTTATAATCCAAGGACAGATAAAGAGCTTCCCAGAAAAGAAAAACCTAAAGGAGTTTATCACCACCAAACCAGTATTACAAGGAATATTAGACGGATTTCTTTAAGAAGGAAAAAAAAAGATAAAAATTATGAATAATAAAATGGCAATAACTATGTATCTATCAATAATTACTTTAAATGTAAATGAATTAAAAGCTCCAATCAAAAGACATAGGGTGGGGCCGGCCGAGTGGTGCGATGGTTGAGAGCTGGCTTGGGACGCC
>NW_017731413.1:2200734-2224238 GCF_001890085.2 Hipposideros armiger | reverse complement strand
AGCTCCACTGCAACCTAGGCCATCGTCAGCAACTCACGGCAGCCCAGCTCCAGGTCAAGCTGTTGTTCACCATCTTAGCTGTAGAGGGTGCAGCATCATTGGCCCTAATGTGGGATCTGAACCGGGGTCCTGCTGCTCAGAGTTGGCATCCCAAGCCAACTCTTAACCAACGCGCCACTCGGCCTGCCCTCGCCTTGTTTTTTTTTACTACTGAAGCCACCTAGCCAACAAATCGGTATGTGTAATTTGAACCTCAAAAAGGCATTCAGATTTCTGCAATACAATTAAATGTTGGGATTAATGAGGCAGTGACAATATTTCCTTTACACAAACAATTTTTCAATTATACAGGACAGTGGCATCTAATGACAGCTACCAACACAAAATCACTGGGCAGCCAGCTTCTATTTTATGCAGCAAGGTTAGCAATTATCCTGTAACACTTAATTTCCTGTTACTAACGCTTTCCCAGAAGCACTTAAGCATGATGGCCTTATGAATACAGTTAGTGGACCTGCATTCGGTGTTTGGGTTCTTTTGGAAATCTGATAAAGATAATATTCCTCCAAAGGTTAGTGTCCAGATTACAAGTCATTTTATCAGTGGGCCTGAGTTCCAGCCAGCTGTCATTAAGAATGTCTTGTTAGCCAGTGAAGGACTTTGTAGCTGGGTCAGGGCCCGTTGAAGTCTGGGACAAGGTTGCTAAGGTAACGAATCTGTCCAGACTTCTCTCAGCATCAACCTTTCATCTTGTTAAATTTATATAAGCAAAGCACTGTGAGGAGAATGCTAATAGACCAAATGACAAAAACAATTGCACGAAGATATTTTTAAGCTTAATAGGTATGTGTGTAAGCCCCTTTATAAAGAAACAACAATATGTGTGGGTTTAGGGATGTTCATGGAAATGAGCTAAATTATCCTGGGCACATATACTGTTTACATTAGCATGTGAAATATGTGGCTCTACAAAGCAGAATTTAATTCAGCGATGCGCATTGATTGAGTGCCTGCTTGGTACCTGAATTTATTTTTCAGTGCAACATTTAAGTATGAGAAGAATTACATTCTAAAGAAAGTGAAACCTAACATGACTTCCAAAGAGTTCAGACACGGTAAGGTAGAAAAACTTCAATTCTTGCATTATGGAGTGATGGCTAGGTGAAGTGAGGCTGTTAATTAAAAATATATGTTACCAGAGGGTAAGGGGAGGAGGGAGGATTGTAGAGGAGGGTAAAGGGGATCAAATATATGGTGATGGAAGGAGAACTGACTCTGGGTGGTGAACACACAATGTGATATGTAGATGATGTAATACAGAATTGTACACTTGAAACCTATGTGATTTTACTAACCATTGTCACCCCAATACATTTTAATTAAAATACACACACACACACACGCGCGCATGTGTGCATGTGTGTGTGTGTGTGTGTGTGTGTGTATGATATCAAAGACTAATGGGGTCATGTCAAAAGGATACAAGGGCTCCCTCTGGCCTAAGATGGGACAATTTGAACATCAAAAGGAATATTAAAATAATAATAATAATAATAATAACAATGGATTGAAACACATAAAATATATAAAAACCATGAGTTCATAATGATACTGAAAAAAATATATCATTGACAATTATTAGAGGTTATTAAGGCAACCAACTCATTTCTGAAAATAGACAAATAATAGGAAAGAATGAAACATATATCTTGCCTTTCCTGCATGAATTGTATTTGTACATAAACAAATAGCTGATGAGAATAAGTTTTTAAAAAATAATCCCAGATAATAATTGCAGAAGAAATTTAAAATCACCTCTTTGCAACTCTTAATGATTTATCTTAAATATCAGTGAATGCCAAAACTATTAGGTGAAATGTTGTTGGGGAACCTGATGGGGGGATTATGTTGACAACTCCTGAACTCACTGATCAATCAAAATGTCATTAAAAATGAGACAATCTGACATGATATGCCTTATAATGTAATGCAATGAGAAGTATACACATTGCCTATGAAAAGTCTTGCCTAAAAATATTGAACTAGAATCTAATCAATCCTCTAGTTCTAAAAAGGAATAGAAGATGAAGTTTTTTAAAAAACACAATCCAAAACATTGGGACATTTCATAAACAAATGACCCAGTTTCTCCAACAAATCAAGTGTAAAAAGAACATGGGGAGAGGAGCTTATTTAAGAGCCTTAAGAGACACAACAAATATAATGGGGAGACTTTTTTTGGGATTCTGAGTTGAATAAATAAAATATAAAACATCTTTGAGAAAATTAGAAGAAATTTAATGTACCCAAGAGTTAGATAGTACAAAATTATTATTTGTGTTAGGTATGATTACATTTGCTGGTTCGTTTTAAAAGGTTCTTTTCAGTTAGAGATGCATGCTAATGTATTTATAGGTGAAATAAAATGGTGTCAGAGATTTGCTTTACAATGCCAGGGGAAAAAAGTGGGGAAGTTGGATAAAACCAGTTGGCAAAATGCTTATGATTGTTGAAATTCTAAAAACAAAACATCTGTGGAGAATTGGATGCCTGAATTACAGTGTTGGAACTGACTGACTAATATTTTTAAAAGCTTCAGTATTGCAAGAACCAGTAGCATCCATCTGTTGCTTATGTAAAATATTCTTACTTCTAGCAAGAGCCTACCTGAATGGAATCAGCCAAACCACCAAATTTCAAAATTTATATTTATCTTCGTCTTGATTCTGAAAGAAGACAAAACATGTGTTCCTAAGGATAGTCTGAACTTTGAAACATATCCTTATCTGAAAATATGAGCAAAGGGAGAATTTAATACATTGAAAATATTGTCTTCAAATAAGGTTAAATGATTTGGTAACTCAGGAGAGCACACCATCTAACTACTGGTTCTAAGCTTTCTGCTACTTTGGGCTGCTACCAAGCTACTGAGGTGGCTTCCTCACCGTGCCAGACATTCAAGTTTCTGTCAACAACACAAACATATGAGGGATGAAAGACTAGAGCACATGGACATTTTTTCTATTATGATAAACTGAAATTTAAAAATAAATATTCATGGGATATTATTTAAGAATAAAAGGGGCCTTTTGAGCATTTTGAGCCTTGCCTCTGCTTGGGGCCTGCTCCAAACTCTTTGGAGTGTACTTTCTTTTCTAATAATGGCCCTTGAGCCATTCTCTACTGCTCAGGCCCACTTCTGCTTCTTTGAAATGTGTTTTTCTTCTATAATAAACTCCTTTTCTGCAACTTTACCTCTCTAGTCTGCGTCTCCATTCTTCAGTTCCACGAGACCATGACCCCGTTACACACAAAATTACATCTAAAAATCCTGTTTCATTTATTGGGGGCTCACCCAGATAAAAAAGAGGTCTGTCTGCCTTGCCCACTCGTGGGCCTTCATCAATATCTTGTTGTCCCTTTCTCCTATCATACAAACAATGGGCCTTCGTCAGCCAGTTCAAAGTGACAAGCATGGCTGCCATTCTTAAGACTCGAAGAACAGGCTTAGCAAAAGGGCTCTGGTTAACCCCCTCCCACCGAAATTGGAGGAATGCTGGCCTTAGCCTGACTGCCTTCTCTCTTGGGGAAAAGAGGGGAACCCGAGGACAGCGTAAGGTTAGGGTGAATAACTCTTGGACGCATCTGAGGAACTCTGGTCATGGGACTCGGTGACGTGTTTTGAAGGCTCCCCGGGTCTTCTCCCAACCCGACAGCCCTAAGGGTGCTGGCCAATGGCTCTCCCTATCCCTCCTCTCTCTGTGACTCCACTGCCTTTTCCTTTCCGTGAGGAGGCTGGATACTGGAGTGTGGCTAGATTGTGGGCCTTTGCAGGCAGCTGAGAGACCCTTGGCCGCGGCCACTCTGTGGTAGAGTCCCAAAGGCCACACTGATCCTTTCGCAGCCCGACCGCCCGAGAGGGTGCCGTGGAATGTCTCCTCCATCCTTACTGCTTTTTTCATCCTGACACTGTCTCTCCTCAACCCCTGAGATGCTGGTCTGGGGCCCCTTCCCTGTGAGACCTCCTCAGCACTCCACGCCAGCCTCAGGACATCTTAAGGTAAGAACGTGGAACTTGGTCTCTACATCTCTGCTGTTTTTGTGCCCTTTCCACCTGCTGTCCACTTTCCAGCAATTACTTAGTGGCCCAAACCCACAGGGGGGTCCACCTGTGGGGTCTCAAATATCTGGCTACTTTCCTTTTACATCTGTGCTATTACAAACCATCAGGCAAGATCCTGAGGGAGAGACAACATTTTCCAGACTCGCTTTACCTTAAGGAAGTAGACTTATCTGAAGCCTTTTGAGGCTTCCAATATCTCTATCTACTCCCCGCTTACATATTGGGCATCACAGCACCCTGCCACACCCTTGTACGTGTGCCGTGTGCCTTCCCTACAGACCTTGAACACGTACTCCCTACGTAATCATCTTTATAAGGAAGGCCACCATCACACTGACAGGAAAAATCTGGCCTCTGGAGGGAAGCATTAACTATAATGGTATTATTATGCAGTTAGATTTTTTTTATATGTAATTAATTAATTAATTTTTATTAGTTTCAGGTGTACAAAGCAACATAATAGTTAGACATTTAAACCCCTCATAAAGTGATAACCCAGCCCCAAGCTACTACCCCTCTGACATCTTATGTAGCTGTTACAATACCATCAACTATCTCCTATGTTGTACTCCACATTCCGTGACTATGTATACCTACATATTTAGTTATAGTTGACATTCAATATTATTCTACTTCAGCTCTTCATGTGTATAGCACATTGGTCAGGCATCTACACAGTCTGTGAAGTGATCCCCCTGATAAGTCTAGTGCCCATCTGGCACCCTACATGATCTTTACAACAGTGTTGATTATATTCCTCATACTGTATTAACTACCAATTTGTATTTCTTAATACCTTCACCTTTTTCACCTTGTCCCCAACCCCATTCCCATCTATTATCCTGATACATTTAGTACCTATCTGGCACCATTCCTAGTTATTACAATATTATTGACTATATTCCTTATGCTATAACCTACATCCCTATGACTACTGTGTAACAACCAATTGGTACTTTAAAAAAATTATTTTATTTTATTTTATTATTAGTTTCAGGTGTACAAAACAATGCAATAGTTATCCTTTTCGTGCCTCACAAAGTGACAATCCCCTCCCTCCATCCACTGCCCCCCACCCCCGATATCATACATATCTATTACAGCTATCATTTAATACATATATAGTCATGGGATGTGGAGTAGAGTGTGGGAATGGAGTCAATGGAATTGTAATAGACATGCAGTTAGATTTGTTTTACAGACGGGAAGGCAAGTGGTCAGAGGTTCCATACGTTCAGGCTTTTTCCGCTCTAAGGGACACCCCAGCCCTCTGTAAAAAATGTACGGTTGACCCGTCTCTTCTGGCTGTAATCTCTTGCCACGTCCTCATAGGGAAACTCCTCCTAAGGAGACCCATTCAAAGGAACCTCCAGCAGGATTCCCCTCCCCAGGGGAGGCCCCCACAGGAGGATACCAGTACTCCATCGCTTTCCCAGTCTCCTGGGGCCCCTCCCCCTTACTCTGCTGATCCGGTTCCTGCAGGAGCCACCCCCAGTGGGACTCATTATAAGGGAGATGGCCTAAGTCCACGTGTGTTAACATTCTAAATAAGCTTACTTTTAAAATCATGTTATCCGGGTTACAAAATTTGTCAAGAAAGTAGCTTGTGTAATTGACTTTGGGATCTCATAGAGTTAAGAACTAAAAAAGTCACTCAAATAAGGTTTTAAGTAAAACTTTTCAGTAACGATCATATATTGGGGATGCTTGGATGTTATCTCTCAACATCTATTAACAACTTAAGATTTTAGTTTTGTTCAATTCATCTGTTGCTAGCTTCTTGTCACAGGAATGGTCAAAGACAGATTTAGGTCTGTTAATAAATATATCTTATTTTTTATCACAAACGCCTATGCTATTGAAGGTTACAAAATATGTTCCTGGGTTTGCCAGTGGAAATGCTAATTGCTTGCTTCTGGTTGTCAGTAAAAATTAAGCTTTTAGAGGTTATGGATTCTAATTAACATGAAAGGAAATGAAGTGTGTTCGGAATGAAGGTATAAGGTATGAAATATATTTTTGAAGGAACTGAAAGAAAGTAGTTTGTCCTAAAGATGGTTATTTCTGAATAAGTGAAAAGAGACAAACTAAAAAGGACTGGGAAAGTCATAGAAGGTTTGTGAAAAGTCTTGAGAGTTTTATATATAGTTAAGCTAAATACAATCAATCAGTTAAATTTAAATATCAAAAGTAAGCTAGTAGAGTTGAATGTTTTTTCCTGTCTCTCTGCTAAACAGGATACATTTTTTAGGCTATTTGTCTACTATTAATATTATAAAGTTTTCTACCAAAGATTATATGTGTCATCATAATAATTTCTATGTTTTATATTGTCCCAATCAGCTCCCTAGTTACTGAAAAAAGCTAAAATCTACACAATAATAACAACAAAGTTTTGCAAATGGTTATGTAAACTCCTATAATTTATGACTGCTAGAGTTCATGTGTCCTCCTCAGAGTCAGAGTATAGGCCAGTGTAAAGAAACTTACTCTCCTTAACCTAACAGGATTATAATGGTCCTGGTCCACTGCTTAGATCCTAAAGAAAGCCAGGAATTTGTTTAAATGTCTTTAACAACCAAGACAAAAAAAAAAAAAAAAACAAGGAATAAAGGAACAGTGAGACCAGAGGATGAGACCAAAGACAAAGCCAGACTTTTGGCCACAGTTAAAACAACCCAGGGCTAAAGCCACCTCAGGGTACCCCAAAATTCCCAGGAAAAGAAATGCCAAATAAAGAAGCCTGCTTTTTGGATGCCCAGACCACTGGAATGAGGAGTGTCCTAATCCTCCAAAGCAGGTATTGCCCCCTGCTCTGTACAGGGCACTGGAGGAGAGATTGCGCCCTTCTCTGAAGGGAGCAGAGACCACTCCCTCCCCACAAAAAGCTGCCATCGCTGTTGAGCCTGACACTCCCAGTGGCTCCCAAGCTGTTCTCATCACAGGGGCAACTGCGGATGACCCTGACGTGGCAGGCAGGCCTGTTAGTTTATAGAAGCCATTTATTCTAGCTCAACGGCTCACTCTGGACCTTTTCCCTCTAAAAACTGCTTGGCTGTAAAAATAAAGAAAGCCCCCAGATTTGGGCTCATTTTACTCAGCCTGCTCTTTATCATTGGCCTATACCTTAGGGGGGAAAAAATGTAAACTAAACAAATCAAACTTAAAAGGACTCTGGAAAAACTTTTATCAGAAGAGCTCCAAGCCCTACCTCTAACCACGGTCCATTACTTTAGATTCTAACCTCAATTCTGCTATCTCCTATGTTGTTAGCTTACAAAATGTTCAACAGTCACTTAAGAAATATAGGGGACCAAGTCCTACAGGGAAAAGTAAACACCCCAACGGTTTTGGGACTCCAGGGAGTCTGTAACTGGGTCTACTTCCCTTGAATTAAACTTATTTCATTTAAGTCTCCACAGGACTCCCCCAGAAAGAAGACTGTCACTCCTGTTCTGTAAACCAGTTGAAAACCTTAAGCATCTCTTCAAACAACTCCTGGAGATATTTTTCCTCTGTGGAACTAGGTCTTATTTATGCCCTTCAGCTAATTGGATGGAAACCTATACCTTATTCTACTTGGCTCCAAAGATCAACATAGTCCCCAATAATCAGTTCCTAACCGTTCCTTTGAAAAACCGCTGAAAAGGGGGGGGGGGCGCGCTATGCTTATTTTTTTTAAATCTGTTGTTTCTATGTTAATCAGTCTGACATAGTCAGAGGTGCCGCCCAAAAGTTAAAAGATAGAACTTACAGGATCTGCCAACAATTAAGTGAATCTTGAGGATCTTGGTCCAAGATTTGGAGTTGGGCATCCTGGCTTCTTCCCCTTGCGGGGCCATTGCCAATGGTCATTATAACCCTTGTTTTTAGACCCTATATCCTAAATCTTTTAACAAAATTTATTTCTTCCAGCCTATAAGCCATCAACTTCCAAATGACACTTCAACAGAGTTCTGGGCCAGTTTTAGCCATTGAAGCTAATCCAGAAATCCCACTCTCACACCTAGATGAAATAGGCCAGGAATTTCATAGTTCACCAACAGTCTCATAAATATGAGACCTTATTACTATCAGTGGGGAATGATGCTGGCCAAGAGAGTAGCTCCTCCACCCCCAGAACTGAGTGACTTTTAAGTTTACCTACAAAAATTTTAAATCTCCTCTTCCCTAGTTTCTTAGTCCCTGGCTCTGATTACTCTTCTAATCAGTTTCTAAAACCTAGACTAAAGATTTCCCCTAGACTGAATCACAGAATATCTCTCATCCACAGCTGGGTTTAGATAAGTACTTAAAAGACTGTGACTTCCCAACACTCCCCAAGCCATTCTGGACCTAACTCGGATAATCCCATCCCAGAGAGTAAATCGATTTTAACATTTCCCCAGGCCAGTATACTTGTTGATTGTAAACATTCAAGCCTAATGTTCTTTCCAAACCCATAGCCACCCAACATCAATAGCTTTGAACTCTGCTCATTAAGAAATTCATTAATTAAAATATATTTTTCCTCATTCAGGGGCTTTGGGGATACAGAAGGCACCCCAGCAAGATTACCAGTTGCAACCAAAGAAGCCAACATAGTCTTCTAGGCAGAGCTTGAGACCCCTTCCTCTCATCTGAGATCAGATAGGGTAAGAGTTCCCTGAATCTCCCAAATAAGCAGACAGCTCTAGGCCCCTGCCCAGCAGGAAGCAGATACAGAAGAGACCTCCTGTCCCTCAACTTCCCATAGAGATTTTATGGGGATCACATCTCTCAAGGGGAAAACAAGACAGGCAGCTAGAGGCAGGCATTGGGTCTCTGCATTCCTGCATGTCCCACAGAATGAACCTCCCTAAAGACCTCCCCTCTCCACCCAAAACTTCTCCTTTCCATTGTAATTATCTACCCCTATAGGGAAACAAATGGGTACAAAATACCTGACTAGATCAGACCAGTCACTCACACCTGCACAGTAAAGACCACAATGACCTTCATTTCACCTGGGCCTTATTATACCATCATTATAATATCATACATATGCCCAGAAATTCATTAATATCATTATAAGAGACTGAATTCTGGGAAGGAACATGCACAGTCTAAAGAAATGAGGTAATAGCCTGTTGTCAATCATAGATGTCAATCAAGTGGTCCCACACCCAGAGAGGAACAGCCCATTCTAGAGAAAGAAGGGATTAAAAACTCCAACTCCTGGCCAGTCAACGCCTTTTGAGTTTCTTTTGCTCGGCCCCCGCTCCAAACTCTTTGGAGTGTACTTTCTTTTCTAATAATGGCCCTTGAGCCATTCTCTACTGCTCGGCCCACTTCTGCTTCTTTGAAATGTATTTTTACTTCTAATAAGCTCCTTTTCTGCAACTTTAAAAAAAGAACAAAAGGCCTTTCAAAGAATTAAGGAGTCATTTATAATGTGACAGTGATAATACATAAAGATTTCTTACAAATCAATAAGAAGATGAACACTCCAATAGAAAAATGGGCAAAGGACACACAATCAATTGAAAGAAATATAAATGGCCAATAAAATTTTAAAAACAATTTTTAAACTATTAAAAATCAATCTCAATAATAATCAATGAATGCAAATTAAGACAAGGAAATACCATTTTTTGTCTATCGAATTGGCAAATGTTTTCAATGATAAACCGTAATTGACTTTTTTTAGGAAGAAGTAATAAAAATTGGTTCAGCATTTCTGAAGGTCAGCCTGGCAATATGTATCAACATCATTATCTTCGAATCAACAATTCTGTTTCTTGGACTCAATCCAAAGAAAATAATTATGGATATGGACAAACATTTAAGTAAAAGAAACTTCATCTCAGAGACGTTTATAATAGTAAAATTTGAAAATAACCTAGATATCCAATAATAGAAATTGGTTAAATAAGTTATGATATGTACATGAAATAAAACATTATGATGCCGTGAAAGCTACCCAGACAATTGTGCAGTGATGCAGAAATCTGTTTATATTATACTAAGTGTAAAAATAGGGCTATTAAAGTAGTACATACTACATGTGCACATGTAAAATATTTGCCAATAAAATGTACTCAAAAATGATAACCGATACTCCCTTTGATTTATGGGATTGTAATGATTCTCATTATCTTCCTTTTCATTAGTCAATATTCTCTAAAGTTTTTACAGTGGACATTTAAATATAAGAGCTATTTTTTAAGAGTAAAAAGAAAGACCTTTCTAAGCACCAACTTCTACTACTCCAACTGTGCTCAATTGTTCTCTCACTCAATCTGGGTTTATTGTACCCTATTTCCTCACTGATGGAGCATAAGAGGAAACCACAGCCCTGTCATTTCTACCTGCTGGCCCCACCAGCAGCCCTGGGGAGGAGACTTACTGGTAACAGGCCACTAAGTGAGGAAAGCCTTTATCACTCAAGTTGCTATACTTAGCGTTTCATTTTACCTCACAACGATTTCAGCAGTACCAACCCCTCTATCTTTACTCCCTTGCTAAAACTAAAACTCAACCTTCGTGAAGCTTCCATGCCCTTCTCTTGCCTGTCAGTGGTCCCCTATCAGAAATATCTTAGCACTGAAAGACTCATTCATCTAGCCTGACTTCCATTCCAATAAATGCTTAATCTACTGGTTACAATTTTTCCATAACCTTAGGCTCCTATTTCCAGGACAAATCTATATCGCTTCTTAGCTGCATCCATTTGGGGCTCTTAAAGGCATAATGTCTTTTTCTCCCCTTTGGTAAATTTGTTATAAATATTGGAGCTGAATAAACAGTGCGTAAACATAGAAAATAATTGCTTTTTCATTGAAGGTTATCCTGTTTCCAAATTAAGACATGTTAAAGCTCTATTCTTATAATACAAAAGTTATTAGGGTCATAGAAATCAGTTAAATTGGACATTGTGCAAAGCAGATTAAGGAAGTTTAATTATTATCTTTTGGGATCCTACAATTTCAGGTAAATCACTCACATTTCTATAGTGTGAATGTGCAATTTTGTATATTCGTTCAACAAGCTTTTGTTGAGTGTCTACTAATGGCCAGAGACACCCCTTCCACCCAAGTCCTGGGGGTACAGATATGAACAGGTGTGGATACTATTTGAGGAGATCAGGGATTAGTCAAGGACATAAACCACTCAGTAAGAAACACAACCCAATAGATTAGTGCAATAACAGAAGTGTGTACAGGGTATTATGGGGGCAGCTAAAGAGTCACCTAACATTCACTAAAGGAGAGTTTCTCAAATGAGGTGTTAGTAGGTGATACACAATAAAATGTTTCTTCAAGCCCTCAACAGACCAGGTTAAACGGAGTTAAACATGCTTCTTTGCTGTATAACTTATTAGAGCTTTTAATATCTAATGCTCACTGTGAATTTCCAAGGATACAATTCCCAAGTTTATGTAACCACAGAATCCTTTCTTTGCAGATCACCTTGATCAACAGCTTTAACGTTTACAAACTGCTTTTCCATGACATGTGATTTCTAGTGCCCAAGACTGCAAGCTTCTTGAGAGAAGGAACTAGAGATATTTGTGAGATCGGGGAATGGGGATGTGTGTTCATCTTTGTAACTCTGGTGTCCAGCACAGAATTCAACTCATAAAAGATACTCAATAAATTGTTGGTAAATTTGTGACTCAGTGCACCTTCTCAGCTGAACCACCACAACCTGGGGGGAAGGGAGTGGTCCAAGCATGTATTATCCTCATTTTACAGAAGAAAAAATATAGCCCAAGGGCACTAAGTGACTCAACCAAGATCATAGAATGAGCTAGTGATACAACTAGGACTGGAAACCTGCTCCAGTTCCAGGTCCAGTGCCCCTTTATCTTATTTTCGCATGACCATACAATCTGGATTTTCTGGGTGGTCTTAATTTCAGATATCCTGTTCCACTTTTAAACCAGGTCAGGTAACATCCTGGTTTTCTTGTTGGGAAAATGGCCTCCATTACTACAAGTTTTTATACTTTATAGACATTAAAAGATAAAAATCTACCTAATAAATATGGAGACATAAAACAAAGGCATGATATAAGTGAAATCCACACGCTATTGGGTATGAGTGATTACACAAGAAAGACCTTGAGCTATAGTTTGGTTATTTTGGGGGAGAATGACATTTACAATAATGGGAAAATCCATTTTCAGTTCAGATTCTAGACAGAAACAGCCGTGGCCTGGCAAAGATTCTGGGAGTTTCCTCTCACATAGACAATACCCAGAGAAAGAGAAACACCCTAAAGAGATGGGTGTGGGTCCCTCAGAGATACCACAGGCACAAGACACTATCCAGCCATTCCTCAGCTAACTAGCCTGGTAGCACTCCCCAACTGCATGGCAGGAAAGCATATAAACAAAGATGAGACCAAAATGGAGTAACAAATTTACTGAAGCAAGCAATCCCCTAAAGAGCACAGGCTTCATGGGATAATGGAAGATAGTCCACATCAGACCAGCAGTAAGACTAGTTGCTTAGCCATACAAGTTCAGAGTTATTGCTCGCCCTTTGGTGAGGAGGACACAGGTGGCCATCAGGATGACCTCTCTTCTTAAGTCAGAGGCCCTCTGAGATACCTTGGCCAAGTGAATTTATCTCTATAAACCTTCATCTCTAAAACAGGAATAATTACTTTAGCTTTCTCACAGGATTACTGTGATTTATGTGAGAAAAAAGGATTAAGTACTCACCAGAAGACCTAAAACAGTTAGTACTCAATATTTTATTATAAAAAGGTGTTATTTTGATTAGTTATCCCATTATTATTCATGACTGAATGTAGTTCAGTCATGTTCAAGTCCTTTTGTCTTCTCCATAAAGTTAGTTCCCAATTCAAGAACCTTTCCAGGAATCAACAGAGAAGTTCAAGTAAGTGGACCCTGTCTAAACAGTCATCACTCGGGAACCCAGAATGGGTCAAGCCATGGAAGTAGCCTCCTTGTAGAATGCTATCTCAGCAAGGCTTAGTTCTGTGTAGGAATTCCAAATTATAAATAAGTACTAGTCCAAATGACCAAGACTTCAAATTGATCAAAGACAGCATAGTTGAAATAAATCAAAAAGCCTCTCTCTGCTGTTCCTCTCAGTCAAGATCATCTTGCCCTTCAAGCATAATTACAATAACCAATAAGAAAGTGGGGCATTTCTAGGGCTGGAATAACAACACGAGTTTCTTGGGCACGTGGCTTTGTCTTGCCTTAAACGGCTTTGTCTTATCCTTATTTGGATAGAAATCCCTGACAATATTTTAAAAAGGAAAATAAAGGTAATGTGTTGGTAAGCAGAGCCTTGATCAGCTAGCATCTAAGTCCTGCTGGGTCTCTTCATTCTAAGCTGTGTATTGACTAATGAGCACCCCCTCCTGTCACATGCAATGGCTTGCCTGCATCACAGAGCTATTTGCAAGTTAATATATATTAAAATCACATATGCCCATACACATTACTCCTGTGTGTCAGGGGACCTCGAGAGATAATACATCCATCTTCATTTGTGACAGTGTATGCACCCATAGTTCATAAATGGTGATAAATGAATTGTCATACTGTCCCAATGGCATAATACACTTATCCTCTATTCTTGCCATATTAATGCATGTTCATTTCAGCACCAGTCAAGTCTTTAAAATGAGTGATCCAACATCTGCCTCCTACTGGTAACCACAGATGAATGCTAATTCCACCTCTGAACACCCAGTATAATTTGTTTGGTATGCAAATCAACAGAAGAGAGGAACCAGAAAAGTAATAATAATATCAACCCATTATGCCTCTTTGATATGCCAAGGCAAATTGAGATGGAAAATGCTTACTTGGTTTGTATTTCAGTAAATCCGGGAAAAAATAGGCACCTGACCCACCCTAACACAAGGACCAACACAGGAGGGAGGGAGGATAGAAGTTGATGAATGTGCCTGTGAGCTGCTTTTAAACCAGTCTAATTGATGTGTTTATCACTTCAACCTGTCTTGTGTTAAGTGATTACTCATTAATAAATGCCATCTTTTCCTTACTCTATAGAGCCAACTCTCAATTTTTTAGGGGTTAATGGTAATTTCTAACTTTACCCCGCCCATAGCTTTGTGTTTGTTTTAGTTTTTCACTACTGTCTGAATGTATTTATTTTTTATTAGTTTCAGGTGTACAAAACAATGTACTAGTTATACATTTCACCGATCACAAAGTGATAACCCTCCTCCCCCAATCTACTGGCCTCTGGCGTCATGTCTACCTATTACAATTCCATTGACTCAATTCCCTATACTATACTCCATATCCCATGACTATATAGCTTTTTAAAGAGTATGGCATACCTTTCAGCCATTTCACAGCCCTTCAGCACCTGCATGCAGTGAGGACTGGTGAAAAGAAATATCACCTGAGATCACTGGACCTCAAGGCTAAAAGGGAACTTGGAGGTTGTCAACTCCATGCTGCCCACTGCCATCTCTTCTGTCTCCCTGAGGCCTCTTCCCACTCTCTCCTCTGCCTCCCTCATCCCTTCCTTCTATCCCTCAAAGCTTTTCAGTTCGTGTGGCTGGTAAAATAACATTGAGGGTTACAGAAGTAAAGCAAAAGCTAAAATAAGGAATTGCATTAAAAGTGAATCTTGTTAACTAGCTCTCACTAAGAAAGACAACTCAGCACTGATCAATTGTTTCAAATTTTTCTAATCATGCATCCTAAGGGTAAAAAAGTTTAAAACACACACATACACACACACACACACACACTATATATATATATGCATTCTATGCATTGTATACCTTTAAACTAATACCCAAAGGAGATTAAAATGGGAATAGACATTCTATTTTTTTCTTTTCACATGCACCCATCTTGGAGACCACAGACCCAGATAAGGCGCTCCTGAGGCAACGTTCTGTTTTCAGCAAGTTCAGGAGTAAAATTTACTTGGAAAACAAGAGTCAAACCCTCTGAAACTATGTATGAATTAAAAATGAGCATTTTCTCAGTCATCTCTCTGTTTGGGACTAACAGGTGGCCTTGAGACACAGCCAGGGCCAACTAGAGGCTTCTGTCAAAAGCAAACAAGCAGGTGAAGCCTCTCAAAGTGGTGGTCTCTGGGGGCGCTGCCTCACAACTCTCAGAGAAAAGAGCGCTGGAGGAAAATACCAAGCTGACAGAGTTGGTGATTTATAATCTCTCATTCCCATAAAATGACTCTGGTTTTTCTTGGGAGCGTAGACTCTGCAGCAAGCAGTAATGGGCCACTGGGCTAAAAATGAAGTGCAGATTTATTTCTGTAATCACCGCCAGCCAAACCCTTCCCTGGGAAATAACTAACTTAGTGCTAGGATACCTTCCGAATGCATGAGATTTATCTTTGGGATTGAGTGCTTGTGTTGCTCTGGGAAATTCTAACTATTTGAGTTGTAGATGCCCCGATCAGCATGCCGGGGAATATTGGAAAGACAACAGAGAAGTGAACTCTGCTTGCCTTTTACGCTCTGCTCTGAGAAAATTCTTGGGCCTAAGAGATGGTAAGTCAACAGCAATTCCAAACACATCAGGTACTGAGCTAAGAGGCTCCCTGATACAGCTGCTGTCCAGGAGACCTAATAAGTTCAGCTTCAATGTAAATTTAAATTCTGAAATTGAATTTGACTCATGGTAGGCCCCTACCCTTTTGGCTCTTGGCCAAAGGCAGCTTACTTTCCCTTGCTATTCAAAGAACTGTTAGGTGTAGAAGATATTCAGATATAATTGCATAGCCACAAATCTCGAGAGCTAAGGTAAAAGATACACACAACAAAGTAAAGCAAATAACTAAATGAAAGCAACAAGGTCCTTAGCGTAATTTCAGCTCAAAGCCTATCATGTAATACTGACCTCACTTTGGCACACAGGTGATCAAGCAGCCACAGCCGTTCTCACTAATGCCCCTTGGCAGATGTCTTAACTCATAACAAATTGTTTATTGCTTACATGCATGCAAATATCCTCTTCCTGACTTCCTTCTGCTTCATCTTGAGTGAATCATCCCATCTCTGACTTTATGCTATAGCAAAGGGTACTTCAGGCCGTCTCTGGAACGGAAAACTACATATCGCCACTTGTGGAATTACCCTTATCTTCACAACACAATCCAAACATCAGAAAATTTTAGAACTGGAAACATTCTGAGGGACCATTTACGCCCCTCTTTATAGACAAAAACATTGAAGCGGGAATAAGTGAGTTGGCCAAGGTCACCCAGGCAGTCCATGGCAGAGCTGGAAGCAAAATCCCATTCTCCCTGCTGTGCCATGATACCCCCTTAACATACTTGAAAGGATGAAAGCTCCTGAAAAGTGACAGAAGAAGAAAGATATTTCCTTGCTTTGAATGGGTCAAAGGTCTGAGCAGGTTTCCAACATCTAGCGCTTTAGCCTATAACGAGATAGACTGCCAGCATTTGCTGAAAAATGGCCCTCTTCTCTCACTGGCCAATTAATTTTCTTAATGATTTATGATGATTCTCAAAGAAAATGCTTTTTTTGCAAGAGGAATTAATATGCTGAACTTAAAATATTTGCACTAATTACCAAAGGTCACAATGGGATCATGCAGAAACATTAAACAGAGGGCCCAAGGGAGTAGGAATATAAGTGACAAAGAATGGGAAGCTCTAATCAAAATATTGAGGAAGGTGCACTTCATTGCTTATGTAATTGCAAACTGGACCAAGGACAGTATCCCTTAAATCTAGACCATGGGACAATGATGACTAACAAAAAATAACCATAATATCAAAACCCCTCAGTGGCTCTGAAGGCCCTTAAAAGAAATTCCAAAGCCAGTTATTAACATGGTAGATAAGGTTCTTCTTTAATGCCACCCTCCTCATCTCTTTCCACCATCATTTTCTTGTCCATCAGCCCCAGCCGTCTTTATGCCCCTCAAACTTGCCATGCCTCTAGATCTGTCCACTTGCTGTTTCTCCTGCCTAGAACACCTCCTCCCCTTATTCTCCCACCCACCCCCTTTCCTCCGAATAACCCTACTCACACTTTAGGTCTCATTAGGTGCTTATGTTCTGTGGAAGGAGGATGTATCACTCACCTTAATTCTTCACTTTTCACTTAATTTACACTTTGTTCTATGATTTTGCAGCTTCTGACTAATGGATAAGACAATATTTTCCTACTCCTTAAATCTGGGCTTAACAATGTGGCTTTCTTTGGCCAACAGATTGAGGCAGGAGTAATGACGTACCAGTTCTGAGCTAGGCTGTAAGAGGTCTTGTGTGTTTCCGCTAACCTCCTTTGCTTCTGCCGTACCCGAGAAGACTGTGCCTGGGCTAGCTGCTGACCCCAGAAGGAGAATGAGAGATATGTAGAACAGAGCCACCCAGGCAGCTTCATCAACCAAGCCCAGACCAGACCAAAACAGCTGTTCCCCAGGAGACCCACAGACATGTGAGCCAGTCCAGAAAAAAATCTGCTGAGCCCTTCAACCTAGGTTAGCCAACTGCAAATACCTGAGAAAGTATTACCCAAATGATTGCTGTTTTAAGTCATTAAATTTAGGGGTGGTTTGTTAAACAGAAATACTACTTT
Organism: Hipposideros armiger; assembly: GCF_001890085.2. Lineage (NCBI taxonomy): Eukaryota > Metazoa > Chordata > Mammalia > Chiroptera > Hipposideridae > Hipposideros > Hipposideros armiger. Next base: position 2,206,555 of record NW_017731413.1, on the reverse strand, counting down.
TCCCACCATAGACATCATAAAACCTTATTACAATCCTTGAATTAATTTCCTCCCTCCATTATCATTAAAACTATGCCTATCTTGCTCACCATATTATTTCAAGTTTTAGTATAATCTACTGGTCCATAATACTCCCATTAAATATGTGTTGTTGAATGAATATCCTATCATTGCAAAACATTTTCTATGATCATGCTTCAATTTCTCCCTAGCCCTGACAGCAAACTGCCCACCTACTCTTTTCAAAGCTCTCCCATAGGACATACAGCATTTTGACCTTATAACCATCCTGCAAAGTAGATGATGCTTATTTGATCACATGCTATACAGAATGATGTGAATATAAGGCCCAACTTTTTTCATCTATTATTGCTTATCTCATTGTGGTTTTATAGTCAGTACTAAACAGATGGATGAACATTTACAAATAAAGCATATTCTTATCTTTCGTATCACATTTTCTATTCCTCCATATCTCTACAACCCGTATAAATTAGATCAAAGTTAATCTTTGAATACATGCAAACCTGTTAGGAATTAAGATCCCGTTCTTTTGTAAATGGTTATTGGAAGCCTGAATACAGCAGTGAAAACTGCACTTAAATAGTCATCAAAGAGCCCATCTTATACACCTGTTTCCACATGGAGCTTTGGAAAAGGAGGAGGTGTAGCGAATTTAACAATCCTATGTTAATCCCTTATGCCTTTTTATCACATCCCAACTCTTCGCTTCATTGAAGGTTCAAATTATAAGTTTAGAATTGTCAAGGGCTCAGCAATCATGAACTAAGACAAAAATGGAGATTTGATTTATTTAGCCCTTATATTTTTTTTTACCTTTTTTTATTATTGTGGTAAAAATGTGAATGTACTAAATACAACTGAACTGTACACACTTAGCCCTTTTTTGCTGCTATACGATCCCGAAGTCGTTAGCCTCTACACCTCATAAGGTGCAAGAAGCCAGTTATGTCAGAAAGAAACAATACTGGTCTCCATCACTAAAGAGCTACACTTTCTTCTCCTCCATAGTCTCCAGGGTCTGCTTCCCATGGGAGAGGGAAGCAAAAGAAAAACACTCTGTGCTAGAGCATTCCAACCAACCATGAAAGGTAAAACTCTCTTGACACAACCACCAGCACCAGATGTCAGCTGAAGAGAAAAATCACTGACAGATCATTCCACGACGTAGCTCTTTTTTTAAAAGGTCAATATATCTTTCGCATCTGTTGATAAAGGAGGCCCCATTTTCTGAAAATCATTGCTGCAAAGCCTAGAATCTTACCAAAAATGACCAAAAATTATAATAATAATAATATGTTCTTGGAATATATATATATGTGAGACTAAAGGGGGAAGGAAAATTCTACGTCCTGGGGAAATATCAGCCCTTCTTGAACTATCTGAGCTGGTTCTTTTAGTAAATGGCCGATTACGAAGAAGTTCAATAGGACAACCCTGTCCCACATACTCAGTGATCAGCAGCTGGAGATGGTTCAATGTCTGGTCTGCACCAGAATCACCTGCAGAGCATGGAAAAGTGATTCTGATTCTGTTGTTCTGGGCCCAGCTTCTACATTTTAAACAAGCTCCCATGTCAGTTAGATATAGGTCATCTGTGGGCAGTGGTTTAGAAATGTTTCCATCCTTTTCACAAAACCAGAATAAACGAGATGCAAAAAGAGCCTTGTCCTTTGCCTTCCCCTGGAAATAATAATGACATCTATGTCAGAGTGTGACTGTAAAGATTAGAGTAGACAATGCATGTAAAGACTCAGAAATTCACCTGGCCTATTGAAAGTTGTTAATAAATGTTAGCTGTTATTATTATGCAGCCTTGTATGCATGGCTAAGTCCTGAGGTACAGACAAGCCACCAACTTCTTCCAACCCTACATGTGAAAAAAGGTTAAAAAAACAAACAAACTTGGACTTAAATCAAAATATGATTTTCTCTCCCTCCTTTGCCTTGCGAACCCCTGCTTTTTCAAGATTCTTTTCAAATATGCCCTTCTGTGGGGTGTCCTCGGCTCACACAGGGCTAGCCCCTCCCTCGCTAGGTGACCTGAGCACTCATGCTGTCCTCCATCGCAGCACTTGTTACGTGGCACTGGAACACCCTGCTGACTTGTCTGGCTTCCCACTGGACTGTGACTGGCATCAGAACAGGGTTCATTATGTCTCTAAATAAATACTTCCAGTGTCAATATGTACCTCTCAGTTGCCCAGTACAGTGCCTGGGACCCATAGGTACTCACTTATATGTTTAGGGAACAGTGAAGGAACAGAAAGGGACACTTAGACTAGAAAGAGTGCACGTGATGATAGGGCTGGCATTCCCAAGGAAGCAGGCAAGTTGCAAAGTCCAATCAAGGGACTAAAGTCTGTGTCCAGAACCTAAAGAAGAGCATAGACCAATGTAGGGTCTCAGCATACAGGCGGTGGGCCACAGTGATTAAGGGTGCAGGTTCTGGACCCAGCCTACCTGCATTTGGATCTAGGCTCCACCCATCCCAGCCGCGTGACTTCAGAGAAGTTAGTCACAGATGATTCTCAGTTTCCTCATTTGTAAAATGGGAATAATAACACTGATCCCCTCATAGGATTCATGTGAAGATTAAACAAATGAAATCATAACAGGAACTATGTGCCTGGCACATAGTGTTTAATAAATGTTAGCTGTTGTTATTATTGTTGTTAATGGTCAAAATTACAGGCTTTGGAGCCAAAACAGACTTGAATTTAAATCTATGTTCTAAAGCTGATGGTTACCAGATGGGAAGGGGGTTGGGTGGCTGAGTGGAAAAGGTGAAGGGATTAAGAAACACAAATTGGTAGTTACAAAATAGTCATGGGGATGTAAAGCAAAGCATAGGGAATATAGTTAATAGCATGGTAATAACTATATATAGTGTCAGGTGGGTACTAGTCAGGGGGATCACTTCATAAGTTAAGTAAATGTCCAACCACTATGCTGTACACCTGAAACTAATGTAACATTGAACATCAACTGTAATTGAAAATTTTTAAAAATTAAAAAATAAATTCATGTTCCTTAAAAAAAAAAATTCATGTTCTAGCACTTACTTGTTTGTGTGACCTTGGACAAATTAAATTTTATAAGCTTCAGTTTCCTCACCTATAATGTAGCAATGCCGGTATCGGGAAACTAATATATTAAAAAATGGTTATCAGCATGATGCCTGGCACCTATCAAGTTCCCCATAAAGGATCATATCATCAAGGCAGCAGTTATCACACAAAATTCAAACTGGGGAAGGTGCAGAGAGTGGAATCCAGACAAAACATGAAGTAGTATCATGGGGTCAGGCCAACAAAACAGTGACATAGTTCTATTGAAAGAAATCTAGTTGCCTTCTACCCTACTGTATGCATGTGGACAAGGACCTAGGTAACTGTTATATCCCAAAGTGAGGTGACTCTTTGAGGACCTGACATCCTCCCCCGCACGCCACGTAGGGGGCATTATTTGCACCCCCACAGCTCATTGTGTTTCCCTATCTAGTTCTTAACTTAGAAGTATCTATGTGGGTATGAGCACATATATCATCTCTCTTGGTGCCCCTATTACCTGGCATATTTAAGGAATCCAATAATGTTCACTGAGTCGGCATTGACAATTAAGCAGAGCTGATAGAAGGTTGGTTGCTCGGAAAGAATCTCGATTCCAACACTTGTGGTTTATAGCCCTCAATTTAATTCTTACATCTATCCTTGCTTGTGTTATTTCCTTTGCTTTAAAATTTTTGGAATTATCTTGACCCAACTACAAGGTAAACTGGTTTAAAGTCCTTAACCATAGACTGTGTAAAATTTCTGAGGTCCACAAACCTAAGAGAAAAGTCAAACTGCCTCTGTCCCTTTCCCACCTCCATTCCCCCGGTCCCCCAACAAAAGTTTCTACAAAATCTTACTGGTACTACATCAACTATTAAAAATGGCTGTTTTTTAAAATAAAGGTTTCTAATCAATTTTCCCAAAGAAGAAAAAAGCAAACAGTGTTTCATAATCATACATACATACACACCCAGAAAACTTAGTTCCTCTTAGTGAAGACAATCTGTGTTTGCAAAAACTCAATTTGCAGCCTGGGAAAGTAATATTTATTTGACGGAGCTTATTGCCAAAAGTGAATCATAAATCTGCCGGCTGTTGAGACTTCAAGGCAAGAAGAACAGAGGCAATTATTAGTCTGAATGTTCCACTGACAATATGAAATCTTTGTCTTTTAAAGCATTTGTTTAAGTAAGAAAAAGTTTGCCCAGCCTGGAGAATGTTCTATTGTGGGAAATGAAACTTCTGAAATCTCCAAAGCTTATTTATATATTTGCCAGGCTTCTTTCTGCCAACTTTCTCCTCTCCCAGGGCGTCCGTTAATGCTAAGAAAAGCCTCCGAAAAGCACACATTATAAGCAGAGAAAAATCTTAATGAATGTAATATATTTGGCAAATCTGTTTTATCTACCAAGGAGATTTCCTCCCTCTCTTCATCAGTCATGTCTTTTCTTTTTCTCTTAATGTTTGTTTTTTTCTTGATTCGTCTTAGGGAGTTTATTTTTCTCTCCTCCCAAAAATAAAAATAGAAACCCAATCTCTTGCCTTTCATTGTCTTGCTGTCATTTTCAATTTTTTTCTATCTACTCGATTTTTTTTCCTTCTGGGAAACTAAGGGAAGGGGTGGTTAACTTTAAGATTCCCATGTTAACTTCCCTTCTCTAGCTCAACCAGAGAGCAGCACCCATCGCAAAAGCCAGCTCCCAGCTATGCACATGTGGGCTGTGCACTTTATAGATGGTCCTTGGCCAAGGTGCTTGCCAAGTTCACCTCCACTACCACCCAGCATGCTCCTTCCATCAGCTGGTGTGTGCTCAGGAATCACTACGCCTTCTTAATATGAACCTGAGCAGCCCCACATCAGCTGACAGCTGTAGAAAGAGATTTTTTTCATTAGACGAGGCATTCCAAATCCATAAGACTTAGGAATTACATGGACAATTTCCTCCTAAAACTAGTCGGGTTGTTAGAGTTGAATGCATTAGTATATCTTTGTACATAATTTGATTCTCCTTTCTCTTGAAGCTGTGCTATCGGAGCACACCTGTGACCTGAGATCCTCTTAACACCCTGCTAATCAGAGCATGGTGCCTGGGCCAGCAGCACCGGCACCATCCGGGAGCTTGTCAGAAATGCAGCATCCTGAGCCCCAGCCTCCGAACTACTGAATCAGGAACTTCATTTTAACAAGATCTCCAGGTGACTCGCATGCACATCAGGGTTTGAGAAACTGTTAACACCAAGTGCACACGAGGCAGCTGGGGTTTGGGTTGGAGACGTGAGGGGCTGCACCTGCTAAGCTCCTGCTTCTATTGTGCTGCACCCTCTCCTCTCCAGGGTGGTTTGTACCTGTGGGGTGTCACTAGTTCCACCACCCCCCACTCCTTCCCCACCTCTAATTGTCTTCACCTCTCCGATCTACAGTGTAGTGCTGGGGCCTTGGTCTCAGTAACTGCAGGTGATGCTGTGCGTGGCCTGGCCATGCTCTCCCCTCCCTGCCAGATCTTCCTGTACTGGTGTGAGCTGTTACCACAGAGGCTGATGGCTTGACATTCACAGTTCCTTTTGCAGAGAGGAGCACAAGACATTTCATGAAAGCTGCTCATAATCCTCCTCAATCCCCTATAGAAGGGGGAGGGGGATGAATTTTAAAATAATTTTATTTGACCCATTCCACCTATATGGTATCCTCTCCCCTTATCAAGTAAAAGGAAAACAACTAAAGATGCACTGTGCCTGGGGGGGCG
>NW_017731413.1:2182195-2200649 GCF_001890085.2 Hipposideros armiger | reverse complement strand
CGTCATAGGATTCCTCTGACTCTATGAAAACAGGCACTTGTCTGGCCATTCCAGTCCCCACACCTCAAACCCTGGATGCATCCCAGAGGCCATAACCTCAAGCACCCATATTTCCATGGGTGCAAGGGTTGGAGACCATGTGTAATGAATGAGTCCCTGGAGTTTGTCTCAGCTTCACAGTGAAAATACAAACCCAAGCCACATCATTAGCATTTCAGCAGACACTCTCTATGCTGAGGCAGTATAAACTCTTCTCCAAACACACGCCATGTATTTTCGTTCCTCTTTTTCTCTGCATCCTACTCCCAAGTAGCCACCAGTATTAGGCCATTAGCTTGGAGTTATGAGTTTTCCCTTACTTTTCTCTTAGGCAGAGAAAAACGTGTCAGGGCAGCATCTGACTGATGCAAACAGAATGAACTTTTCCCAGACATCAGGGGTTCCAGTCAGTTTGTTGATGTTTTGTCCCTCTGAATAACCTGACATAGTCCTCGATAAGCTCATTTGCTTGACACTCAACACCCCAGCCTTGTAAGGAGTGCAGGGTCTAGAAGCTTTCAAAGGGATAACATAAAGAAAGGAGTGTCTGGTGGATAGTCAACCACTAGTATCTGCCATAATTACTATTATTAAAAAGCCACTCTGAATGTAATGAGGATTATTTTGCATGAGGGGCTAATTCCAAGTAAAAGGACTGTTTCAAAGACGGGGTCACTGATTAACCCAAAATTGTCAATATTGAGCACTAATCTCTTTTTCTACAAACTTTGAATCATATTTTGTGTCCAGATTAATTGGGAGTATTAGATATAAAAATTGTCAATGTCTCCCTTACTTTGATTATTTAAGATTCCCATTTTAACTGAAAACTTTTCAGAGGAATGTATTCCCATTGACACTAAAACAAACAAAAACCACATGCAATGGATTTCCCCAAACTCTAAAAAGCTGTTATTTCAAATACTATATAACCCACCCTCTTAGAAATATTCATTATCTTGTGGAAGTTTCTCTCCTGGACACCAAAATAAAACACACAAAAGCTAACCATTAATGCCAGTGACCACAACAAACAGCGACACTGAGGTCGTAAGTACAAAGTGTCAGGCATGTAGCAGTGACCCAAAGAAAAAGACTGCACATACTACTCCATCTCTACTGCCCTTGATCAGTCAAGACTCTCCTAGATGCAAGTGACAAAAACCCAACCTAAACTGTCTTAAACAAAACTGAACTTCTATTGACTTATCAGAACATTCTACGTGATTCTCCATAGGAAGGAAACTTCTTTCTAATTTAAATGTTTGTATCATTTTCTTTTATGATTTTTCTTTTTCTGGAAAGAGCAAAAAGTTTAAAGGCTTCCTACTTGCTTGCCAAGTAGCACAGCATGATAAATATTACAGCACCCAAATTACCATCAGCAGAGTCCCAGTAGCTCACATCTGCTTGTGGAGTTTCTTTTACAATCAATCAGGTGTATTGAAAAGGTCTTTGTGATGCAGAAGGGAACAAAAGTCACCTGTGTTTTTCAGTTTACTCTAATTTGTACACAAGATATAATTTGCTACACCACAGGCCTCTTGCTCAAAGAGATTCAAAACAACAAAAGCAAAAATAATCACTGCTATTCTGAGAGTAAGTGATAGGGGATCTAGCTGTGATCAGCTGGGAATTACATTAAATTTAAACCATACACAGGATCAAACATTTTTAGTGGAGGAAAATGCCTTAAAGTATAGCCACTGTAACCCCTCACTTCATAGACGAAGGAATGAGGTCAATGACCTCTGAGTTAACATGGCCAATTGGATACATAAGTAGATTTGTATTCCATCTTCAAACCCACTAGACTATCAATAAAGAACATGAAAGAGGGCTGGCCGAGTGGCGCGATGGTTAAGAACTGGCTTGAGAAGCCAGAGGGCCCCGGTTCGGATCCCACATATGAGGGCCAGTGACACTGCCCTCCACAGCTAAGATGCTGAACAACAGCTCAACCTGGACCTGGGATGCCCGTGAGTCGCCGGTGACGGCATAGGCTGCAGCCCCTGTGACGCCATAGGCTGCAGTCCCTGTGGCAGTGGGTTGCCATGGGCTACCGTATGTGGCAAGCAGCTGGCATGAGTGGCCAGCAGCCACAGTGAGTGGCCGTCCAGAAGCCGGCGACTGATCTGCCTCACCCGGGAAGAACGCAATGATGGTGCCAAGTTGGGCCAGCGAAACAACGTCCTCCACAACTAGACTGAAGAACAAAAGGACAGCAACTTGTCTGTTCCCCTTCCCCCAATTCCCCAGCGCTGTTCCCATCCCCCCCAGTTCCCCAATAAAAATCTTTAAAAAAAAAAAAAAAAAGAACATGAAAGATGCAAACCCACTGGGCAAAAGGGAACAGGAGAGAAGATATATAATAGATGACAGGCCACAGCAGATGGAAGAGTGGTGGTCATCAACTTAGCAGGCAGAGAAATCTGGAAATGAAGTAGCTCCAGATGGAAAATCCAATGGCAAGAAAACCCCCTTGTGCCTCTAAACCCCAGAAAGGTATGGGAATGGGTGTCATCAGGAACCTCTGAAAGGGCTCTGAGGAGTTGAACTGAAGATCCAGAAGACTGGGTAAAAGTCAGGATAAGGAGCTGATAAATCTCCTAGGTCCCCTTCCCAACTCTCCTTAGCCAAGGCATTGTTCATCCTCCACTTTGGCAGAAGGTGGGAGGTTTCCACTCTAGAAACACCAAACCAGAGAAGCTTCATGCTTGGGCAGTGGAAGGAGGAGGGAAGCACAACAGGGGAATTATACTGACTTAATAACGATGACAATGAATAGAGTAAAAATGGGTAACTTATTGAGCACTCATTATGTTTCAAACACTGTAGACACTTTATGTGCATTGAATCACTTAATCTTAAAAACTATTCTACAATGTAGGTACTACTAGTGTCTTCATCCTACAGATGATGAAAAAGGTCAAATACTTCACAAGTGAAAAGGGCAGAACTTTGAAACCAGCCAATCTGGCTTTAGTATCTGATTATTAACCACTATACAGGGGACCATCATCTGCCAGTCATGGTTTCCAGAAGAACTCATTCAGATGTACAGCTCCAACAGTAAATTTAAGAATTTATCTTTAGAGAAGTTGAAGAACCACAAAGAAAAGACCTACAGGTACTGCCTGATCAAAGTCACCAGTCAGCTCGACCCACCAAGCACTCAGAGCTTTCACTCAACTTTTTAGAACCTTACAATTGCATATGAACAGACAGCCAAGGACACCATATGTTTGAGAAAAGAATCTAATGTGAAAAAAAAGGAACCAAAACAAATTGGAAAAATGAAATTCAGAGAAAACAGAAAAACAAAAAAAGAATGTATAGAAGAGAAATCAAAAAGAAACTAGAATATCCTGAGAAATTTTTTTTTAAATGCACCCAACAAATAAGAGTAGAATGCTATTTTTAAATATAAATATATATATTTTTTTAATTTTTAAAAAAATGACACCAGAAATTTAAAATTTTAAATAGAAGAATCAGAAGTTAAAGTTGGAAGAAATTAGAAAATAAATAAATACATAGAAGGGAAAAGAATAAGAAAACAATATAATAAATCTAGGACTCCAATATTTTATTAATAGGAAAAAAATAGAGAAAAGGGAGGGAATAAAATTATCAAAAAAATAACACAAGAAAATTTCCCAGAACTGAAAAACACAAGGGCCTACTGAGAGGCCGGCCAAGTAGCTCAGGTGGTTAAGAGCTCGCTCAAGAGTGTGAGCTCTGAGCAACAGGGTCGCTGGTTCAATTCCCGGCCCAAGCTGAGCTGCCATTGAGCTGCCAACAGGTGGCAGGATGGCTCAGCTAAATAAAAATTTAAAAAAGGGCCTACTGCGTATCCAGCACAATGAGCGACCAAAACAACTCTAATGTATATTACTACAAAATTCAGAATATCAGGGATAAAAAGATCCAAAAAACTTCAGAGAGGAAAAAGAAAACATGTACAAAAAATTAGGAATCAGAATGACATTTGACCTCTCAAATGGAACTCTAGAAGTTAGTAGACTGGGGAGAAATATCTTCATAATTCATAATTCTGACAAAAAATGATTTCTAAACTAGCTTTGGCTATTTCTCCAACCTCTCGTGCTTTGTCCACCCCTGCCCAATCTAACTTGCAAACAGCTTGAAATCCAGAACAAATTAAGGAAATTCCCAGGAATCCATTGCCTGCCCTGCACTGAAATTGGGTAAGACCACCACTGCTGCCATGATTTCCAGGGAATCCAACCTAAGCAACTTTTCAGTGGTTTTCTCTTCAGGGATTTTCATCATCTGCTGTAGACCCAGACTATTCTACCTGTATGATAGGTTTCCAAAGTCAGATCTTTTGGAGCTACTAAATTAATTCCTATATTTGTTTTCTATTGGCTGCCGTAACCAATTACCACAAACGCAGTGATATTTAACAACACAAATTTATTATCTCACAGTTCTGTAGGTCAAAAGTCAGGTACACTAGACCAGTTCCTCTGCTATGGGTCTCACTGGCTGAAATCAACCTGAGCTCTTCCCTATCTGGAGGTTCTAGGAAAGAATCTGCTTCCAGAGGTGACCCACCTCTTACCTGTTGGAACCCAGGTCAGAAACCAGACCATCCAGATCCAGTTAGAAAGTCCAATACTTATCTCACTGCCACATGCCACCTCTACTTTGCAAGTTCTGTTCAATTTATTTAGCCCTTTCTTCAGTTTTTAAATGTGTGTGATATAATTATGGATTTATGAAATACCAGAAAAGACACAAATTAATTCTTTTTTCCTTTGAGCTTACAGCACAAAAGGCGAGAAAAATTATACCCTTACTCAGACATTATTGCTTTGTTGATTTTCATGTTTCCCAAAATAAATAATTTTTGCTGTTCTACCACAGTCATTAAAAGCAATAGAAGATCTGATCTGTGGAAACATTGTGATTGTTGCAGGGCAGCCTCCTAGAGGACATGCGGGCTATTGATAGTCTCTCCTCAAGCCGGAAACTGTCTCTGGAGATCCATGAGAAACACAAAATCACAACAGAGAGTGGAAAATAAATTGATGGAATCAGAGATGGCTGGGACCCATAAATAGCTTTTCCCGCTGTTGCCATTTCAGTTATTATACTTTAGTTTTGCAAATTGATGGGGGGAAAAATCTAGTTTTATTTCAGCATGTTTAACTTTCCAGTTAAAGACCAAAAAGGATTCCTTCCCATTGCTTTATTAAAACTAACAAAGCTCCTTCCCGAAAAAAAGAGGCCCATTCATTACATTGCAATGTTAGAAGCAACTCAAAGGAGGATATGTGACTTGCTTTGTACAGAGGTTTTAATATTTTCATAAAGAGCCTCTCTTCAGCTCCTCAAGCATTTGCCTTTCATTTTGTTTTATTGAATTAGGCTGCAAAGCACTCGAGCATGAAGCTTTTGTCATCTCTAACCAGGCTTACATTGATTCCACATATCCATATGCCTTGTCTTGGCGTATTAATCTATACATCTATTCCACAGAAAGAGAGAACTCTCTCATTTATTATGTAAAAGAATAAGCCACCTCCAGAGCCCATTTGCATGCAGGTATGCTTCAAAGTAGATTTGTTTCCTCAGATTCAGAGTTGGCTCCTTTAGTGGCATTAAACCAAGGGAAAAATGAAACTATATTATGATTTTTATGGTGGATTATACTACAACCATGACAAAAGCAGGCCACTATCTCGGCTTTCATTTCTTTAAATGTAAGCAAATTTTAATACAAAGAACTCTAGACCAGTATAAGCCAAACTCTGCACATACCCTCAGAAATGAAAATCACACTATTAATTCACCACCTGCTACTCATTTCAGTTGGATTGCCCACAGCCCGAGCATAGGATTTGCAGGGGTGGTGAAGGGCTTTATGCAAGTTGCCAGAAAATTTATTTTCCTTCTAAATACTACTCTCCCAAATATTTAATGAGAAATATGTATAAAATAGAAAACAATCAAGAATTTCAGTCAGAAGGCCTCAGCTATTATTTATAAAACATTGTCAGTTTAACTTTTCTTCAGTGTTCTTGCATTTGAAGCAAGACAATTAACATGTACTGAAGGCCCTGTCCTTAGTCACAGAAAGTCTTTAGGTATCTTTTTAAGGTTCTTTTTCACCTTATTCTGATTCAGGAGCATCTCTCTACTAAGAAGGATAGGTACCTGGTTCATCCACTCTATTGTACAAATATTTGTTGAATGCTTCCTCTGTACCAGGCACTATTCTGGGTGCTGGGAGTATAGTACTGAGCAATTCAGATGTGATCCCTGCCCTCATGGAAGATGGACAGCAGTAAGGGCTATGAATAAAATTCAATATGACAATGTGAAGACACTGGCTGATGGAGGAACATTAAATGGGGGTAGTCACCAAAGACCTGAGCTGACACCTGAAAGACAAGAGTCAACCAAATGGAGTTGGGGAAAGAGTACACTAGACAAGTCAACAACAAGTGCAAAGGTCTGAGCTGGAAAGGAGACCCAAGGCTGGTTCACACCAGCTGCACAAGAAGACGATTGATCCTCCCTTCACTGAGCCTCTGTTCAGTAGGGCCCAGGAATACAGAGGTGAAAACTCCCATGTCTATCCTCAAAGAACTCAGTCTAGTGGAATGACAGGCATACAATTCCAATATAATGTACAATAATAAGTGCTATAAGGCTAGAGAGGAGAGATCAGATAGGGTCACAGAACCAGTCATAAATTAGCTGCCAGCCAATGTGTATTTTCATCCTGGATCAACTGTTAATTAGCATGAGACTTGGCTGGTGAGAGTTATTCATATATTCTTACATTCAATCAGTCAACAAATATTGAGTGAGTATACTATTCTAGGACTATGCTAGGTATAGGGAATCTACATTACTTAGGGTGCTTTTTGGTTGCTAAAAACAGAAAGTCAACTCAAAAATCTCAAAATGGGGCCAGCTGAGTGACTCAGTTGGTTAAGAGTTGGCTTGCTAGCATGAGCTCTGAGCAGCAGGGCCCCACTTTGGATCCCACATGAGGGCCAGTGATGCTGTGCCCTCTACAGCTAACATGGTGAACGACAGCTCGACCTGGAGCTAGGCTGCCGTGAGTAGCCGGCGATGGCGTAAGCTGCAGCCCCTGCTGCAGTGGGCTGCCCTGAGCTACTGTGAACAGTTGGCAGCCAGCGTGAGATGCTGTGAGCCACCATGAGCAGCCATCCAATGGCCGGTGAGCGACTGCCTCAGCCGGGAAGAGCGCAATGATAATACCAACATGGGCCAGTGAAGTGACATCCTCCACAACTAGACTGAAGAACAAAAGGACAGCAGCTTGTCAGTTCCCCTTCCCTGATTTCTCAAAGCTGTTTCTCTCTCCCAATTCCCCAATAAAATCTTTTAAAAAAAAAATTCTCAAAATGGCTTAAACAAAAGAGATTTCTTGCATAAATGAAAAGTCCAGGAGTTGGGCTTCAAGTATAAGCTAATCCAAGTGCTCAAACAATAAAGTACACACAATAAATCCCCCCCCTCTCCCCCCTTCTCCCCACTTCCCTTCTATCTCTATCCCATCCCCCCTCATTCTTCTCCAACCCCAAATCCCAATTCTACTTTTTGTTTATTGTCTTCAGTTTATGGAAGGAAGTTCCATGTAGCCTACATCCTCCCAACTTCAACTTCAGTGGAAAAAGAGATTCTCTCTTCTCAACAGTTCCAACAAATGTCCTATAATTGACTAGGCAGTTTTAGTCACACTCTCATTCCTAGAACAATCACTCTGACCAGCAGAACTGTTGTCCTCATTGACCAGGCCTGAATTCCTTCCTACTCTGAGAAGTCAGGGATCCAGTCAACCTACCTGAACCAACCGAACTGAGATGGACAGGGGATGATTCTCCAAAATAGAGGCCCTAGAAAACAGAGTGAATGAAAGCTGGACAGGCAAAAACCACAAATGTCTATGGGAGGACCCGAGTCTAAATGGACATTGTCCCTGGGTCAAAGAACTCACAGCTTTGTGGAAGAAATAAATTACTCCCCACCACCAATCACAATATAATATAATACATGCCCAAGTAGCTATAGATATTTAAGCCTCAATGGTCTTCAACTCTTACCAATGTTGAGTATATGAACTGTCTTTCCTTTGTGTCTCCCTCCCTGCAGGACATATTCCTCAGCTTCTTCTCAACCTGTACATGGGGATTCCACCTCCCCCACGGCCTCTTCTCTAACTCTTCCTCCATCTTCTCCATCAGGAGGAAATACCTTCCCACTAATACTACTCCTCTTCTCCCTATCTTTTCCTCAGTTTTTCTTATAGGTTCTTTTAATCTAACATTGAAGAATATACTGGTTAAAATCAATCATTTTACTCTTCCTTGGATTCTTCAAAAAGACAAGCGTAAATAACAACCATGTCATCCTGTCACACAGTAAAAAACTGAATAATAGCTTTTGATTTTTCCTCCTCAGTTTGTACAGATGACGCATTGCTTCCACCATCATGTCTAGCTACCGTTTCTCAACCTCAAAAGTACAAAATTGAGGGTAAGGGAGGAGGGGTGGTAGATGAGGGTAAATGGGGTCAAATATTAATATATGATGATGGAAGGTGAACTGATTCTGAGTGGTGAACACACAGTGTGATACATAGATGACGTATTACAGAATTGTACACTTGAAACCTATGTAATTTTACTAACCATTGTCACATCAATAAATTTTAATTAAAAAATAAATAAAATAAAAATCTAAAATAATAAAAAGCACAAAATTATAGATAACCTCCAATTATAAATTATAAATACCTTGCTTACATTTGCACATAACTCAAATTTTCCTGCCTTTTCAATTGTGTTCCACCTCTCAGTTAGATTTCTTTAATTGGTCCCACATCTTAAAAGGCCTCTGTTCAACACTTGATATTTGACAAATTCCATGAGTCTTTACTGCTGATGACAATGCTGCCATCTCTATGTTTGGTTTATACTCAGATGCATGTGTCCCTAATTGCTTTTATTTTTAATCGAAGTTTGATGAGAAAATTTCTCCAATTTTCTAAAACATCATCATAAAATAACTCCTTGTCCCAGAATGGTGTTTGAAACCTTAAGTCATTTTAATATAGGTTGGCTGGAATATGAGTTTTGTCCATCCCCATATTTATTGAATATAAAAATCAATAAAGCCACCACTCTGCACATTTATCTAATGTAATAATCAATACCAATACCTTTCCTGATATTTACTTAATATAATAATCAATAACAATACTGTTTGTTTATTTTATGCCATTGATCAAGGGAGAAGACCAAATCTACATGCTTTATCCACCCTATGTATATAAAGACTGGGCCATCCACTGCTAGCATCTCCCTTCTTTTTCCTACTTTCCCACTCTTTACACCTGAACAGACAGCATCCTTCCTCTCCTTGCTATGGAAGGTGATGATCAATAAATTATTATTTTTTGGTGAGACAGCCAACATTGATTGAACCTCTCACCACATTATTCTTGGTAGTGTGAAGGAAATAAGTACAAGATTATTTACTCCTATATTTGTTAGTATAACACTAGCTGCTACAACAGATAAGCCCCACAATCCCAGTTGGTTGCTTAACATCTAACAGTATAATGTGGTTATTTCTGGACTACTTCCACATAATACTTCAGAGACCTATACTTCTTCCAAAATTACAGATCCCCCTTCTCCTCGAACCTCACAGTACTCTGCATTCAGCCAGCATGCAAAAAGAGCATGAAAAACCATGTGTAGGATGTTTTAGTATGTTGGACCTGGAAGTAGTATTCATCACTGCTGCCTATATTCCATTGGCTAGAACTCAGCCTACACCTTACTGTAAGACAAGGCAAGCTGAGAAGATGGTCTAGCTATATGCCCAAGTGGAAGTAATTGGATTTGATGAACAGTTAGCCAACCTCTGCCACCAATCCTTGAGCTTTTTATAATTCAAAGAGGAAGACATGGTGAAACAAAAGTATTATACACATGATGAAAAGAGAGACTCATTTGATACTAGATTAGTTAGTCAGTGAAGGCTTTGTAAGGAGAAACTGTAAAATGGGTAGAATTTGGAGATATACATGAAAAGCCATCCCAAAAACTAAAACAATGTATTGGGTTGTCAGAAAAGTCATGACACATTTTTGTAACGAAAAGCATAGACAAAATATGTCATGACTTTTCTGACAAGCTAACACTATAACAAAAGCAGAGGTAAAGACAGGCATGCATTGGGCAGAGGGCTGACTATGAGGGGCCCATTCTGACAGTTGCACAGAGTTTATGCCAGGAACCAGAGAACAACATAACTGGCTAAGGAGACTAAGATGAAGCTGCCTTGACAAGAACCACTGATGCTGCCATCTTGAATACATGTTTGCATTGCATTAGGATTCCTCTCATTCAGCCAAAAAGCCCAGTGTACTTTATCACCTTTTTCTAAGTAATCTCTAGATCTCAGCTGATATTTCAAGTTTGAGTGGAAAATATTGGCATTACCTAGAGGGTGTCCCTCCCTAAGTTTCCCAAAGAACAAAGAAAACACAAATAGCAAATTCAAAAAGACCATAATTAACCTAAGTAACCATTTAATTTGTGAATTAAACCACAAGTTTTTGTAATACAACAAAGCTATGAGGTCACTGAGGATCAGATGTCCCAGTCAAGGACACATAATTAAATATCTTGACCATGGAAATGTAGTTAGAGCAAAATCAAAGTAGAAATTAAAAGTAGTTCTCTCCCTGGTTTAGCCCCTCAATACCCACAGAATTAGGGGACCACAGCTCTAATCAAATCCTTCCTTCAAATTAGGAAGTACCTAAAGGTTAATTCACATATGGTCCCAAAAGAAGTCGGTATGAGTGCGTATCTCTGAACCTTTTTGGGAAATCTCTGGTTGTCATAGAAACACATGTCTGCCCTCACCTATTATGATACTTGCTCCAATGTTTCAGTGTGCTCCAATACTCACCTTATTAAATTGAGAATCACATGTTTTGTACTCCATTATACAGTACGCAAATTAGGACTGCCCTACCCCTTGTAGAAATTTTAGAGTAGTAGTTATTTACCTTTAGGGGATTTGGAATAATTTTTAAAATCCAAAGGAAGCTATGGCTCCTGTTCCCCTCCCAAAAAAAAATTCACATAAGCATAGAAGAAACTTCAATTATATGTGAGGGAGGCATTCCCAAGAAACTCTTATAATTTTAAATCCAATTTTCAGCAACAATTTCCCATAGGAACACCATATACACGCCTACGAAGCAACACAGCACTCTGGTGAAGACTACCTGCTTCCTATACCAACTCAAATTTCCCATTTTACAGATGAGGAAAACGATGCACAGAGATGTTAGGCAATTTGTCATTATCATTCACCTCTAGGAATGACACAGTAGACGTGGAAGCCAAGCAGACTACCTCCAAAGACTTTACACATACATGTAACCACAGTGAGATACAGTCCCCACTCCCAGTCCCTCTTCTAATAATATATCCAATTTATTTTTTAAAATATATCTATCTTCTCCATCTTCCTGAAACTAGCCCTCAAAGAAATGTGTATTACACATCACTAGTCCTCAATTTCCCTCCCATACCCTATATCAGGTTAGCAATAAGGTTTAGCTTCACATAACATTAGGGAGAATTCTTTTCTTTCAAAAACTTAGGCAAAAAGTGGAAGAAAATTATGTTTCTCCTCTCTCCTAAACTCAAGCCAGGCTACATGGTTTATTCCAATGCTGATAATTAGACCATCAATATGGAGGTTTCATATTTCTTTAATTTTAATCTCTCTGACTTTCAGGCCATACACAAGAAAAAGTCCTTCTGAACCTAATGTTGTTTTATACTCTCCAGGCACTGTCACAGGAACAGTGGCATTCTTTTGTTAATTTGTCACAGCTCTGGAGTCCCTAAATTTTGTAGTTACTGGTCAGGAAAAGACTATAATCAAGGTTCTTTCAGTCCAGGTAAATAAAAAACTTTAGTTCTCAATTTAAATGTCCTCTTCTTGGTTTTATATGCAGCTAAAGCTCATGGTCATATTAAACTAAATTGGGAGACTTAAATATTTTTATTGCTTTGCTTATTTTCAGTAATTATAAGCAACCTAACACCTTATACTTGATGAGGTCAACTGTGTTGTAATTCACAATACACACTTTACAAATTAAAAATAAAATACATATTTCTGCTAAGAATTGAAAGTCCTTAAAACCCTCAAGAATAGCATCTATTATATTCACCCAAATTTTTTTTATCAAGTAACCCTTTCACATTTCCTGAGGGGAAAAAAATCCTTAAATAATCATTGTTATTTAAGTTCTATAATTCTCAGAGTCAGCATACTGCCCTGTCACTAAGAAATGGACTTGAAAATCACCTGCAGAGTCTACTGTCACCTGGGGAAAAAAAAAATGTACATCTGGAAAATAATATTCTGGGGATTTACTGCACTAACTAGCCACTATTGCCTCGAAGAATCATTTTTACTTGAACACAAGCTGCTAAAAACTTAATTTTGCTTTTTTATTTGGTGTTTTTGAAAAACTAAATTGCAACTCACAAAGACAGTTATTAAGGTCTGAATAGAAAGTGTTTAGATTAAATATCATGCTCACATTCAAGAATCATTGAGATTGGTCCATTAAACAGCAGCTATGCAGTGGGGTCTATATTTTTATTTGCTTCATTACTTAAAACTAAATAGCAGTTATTAGCTACATTACAGTGGTTAAAGATTCTACAGTTTACATTGTTTATGTTGACATTTAGATTCATATCAACTTGTTGACAATTTTTTCTATTTGCTTAATATTGACAAAGTGATAGATGATGGTTTGGCTGAATTTTCTGCTCTTCTATTGAGTTTTATTAAAGGAAGTTGTTTGTATTACTCAAAATATAATGGGTTACGAACAATAACAAATAATTCCAAAAGCTTAACAAAAACAAGGGTTTATTTCTTCCTTGTGCCACATATCCATTGATGGTTGGCCACAAATCTGCTCCACATCGACTTCTCTCTAGGATATAGAATGACAGAACAATCTCTATCTGGGACAACAGTGATTTCCATAACAGGAATAAAAAAAGACATGACAAACCATGAAATGGTTCCATAAGCTTCTGTTAGAAATTCAACACATCACCTCTGCTCTTATTTTATTGGCCAAAGCAAGTCACATGACCAAGTCTGACTTCAACAGGAAAGAAAATGTATAATCATCCCATAGGTAGAGACATCACTAGGAATGAAACTGAGATATCTGGTATACAATCATACAATACACCACAGTGATCATGCCAATATTTTTCATGAAAATGAGGGAAAAATATTATCTCAATATACTATTTGTTTTCCAAGGCAAAATTTGTTTTGTTTCTCCATTAATGAAAACATTTTTTTCATTAAAACAAAAAATTTCCAGGTAAATTAAATTTATCAACTTGAAACACTGTACAGTGTGACAAAAAATGAAAAATATTATTTCACCTAAAAAAAATTTTTTTCTCAAGCCTCCTGTAAAGATGTTTGAGTTGGTAAATGCTGTGCTCACCTTCTCCCACCACCACCTCAAAATTACAACTAAACTATAGAACAACCACCATTGAGAATTTCCTGAAGTCTAGCTAAGTCCTACAACTAAGGACACAAAAGAAGCCACCTCGAGACTGGTAGGAGGGGTGGAGATTCAGAACATGGCTGATCCCACACCCATGTGTGGCAGTTAAAATGGGGAGGGCTCTCTTGGCTCAGGAGGTTCCCCCTGAGAAGTGAGGGGTCCCAGCCACACACCAGGCTCCTCAGCACAGGGTTTCGGTGCCAGGAAGAAAAGTCTCCATAACTTCTGGCTGTGAATACCAGCAGAGATTGTGGCTGAGTGAGACAAAGGGCTGCTGGCGTCCCAGACATTCCTCTTAAAGGGCTCACGCACAGACTTACTCACTTACTCACACTGAGCTCCAGCACTGGGGCAGCAGCTAGAAAGGCACCAGGGATATATGGGAGGAACTGAATTGTATGGCTTCAGAGTGAGGATTTGAGGGGCAGCTTTCTCCCAGAATTGCTGGCAGGGCAGAAGCCATTGTTTTTTTGCTGAGCCCTCCCGCCACCCAGCTTGCATTCACAGGCAGTCACCATATCTGAGTCTCCATCAACCCAACCAAGACCTTTTGCCCCACCCTAATGATTCCAAGACTCCACCCACCCAACTTGAAGGCCCACCCAAGCCACTTCCAGTAGCTTTTCCTTACAAATGGCCTGTCTTGGCTCATGCTGAGGACTATCCTAAGATCCCTCAAAGGTTCACAAACTCCAAACAAACAGCATCTGGCCTCAGCATGCCCCATACCTCTTGCTAAGCAGCCCAGCACTGGAGGCAACAAGCCTCATTTCACAGCTTAGCCCCTCCCAGGCACCTCCAAACCCAGTACACGGGGCAACCATCTGCAGATCACTTCATAGCTCATACTGAGGGTCTCAGGCAGGACATAGCCAGCACCTGATATTGACTTGCACCATAGCACCTCCCAAAAGGCCCCAGAACCAATACACCAGCTTCGGACCACACCAGAGCACCACCCAAACACCTCCCCAAAAGACACACCCAAAGGGCAGACTCAGCAGGCACCAGAGCCCCACTAAAGCCAATCCTGCTCCATAGGGTCAGACTCTGCACCGCAACTCCTCCACTGTAGTCACTGCCAGTCATTACAATCAATCAGCTTGAAAGTCAATCCCTCCCATTGATGTGCCAACAGCAATCAAGGCTCAACTACAACAGGAGGGCACACACAACCCACACAAGGAACACATGGCTCAGGTGACAAGGGAGAATATGACACTGAGCTCCACAGGACATCTACTACATAAACCCACTCTACCAAGACTGGGAGACATAGCAGTTCTACCTAATACATAGAAACAAACACAGGGACACAGCCAAAATAAGGAGACAAGAAAAACATGTCTCAAATGAAAGAATAGAACAAAGCTCCAGAAAAAGAACTAAAAAAATGGAAACAAGCAATCTACCAGATGCAGATTTCAAAACACTGGTTATATGGATGCTCAATGATCTCAGTGAGAACTTCAACAAGGAGATAGGAAACATAAAAATGAAGATAGAACACATTACAAAACCATCAGAAATGAAGAATATAATAACTGAAGAATACATTAAAGGAAATCAACAGTAGATGGGATGAGACCGAGGATCAAATCAGCAATTTGGAAGAAAAGGTAGCAGAAAACATCTAATCAGAACAGCAAAAAGAAAAAAGAATTTAAAAATGAGGATAGTTTAAGGGGCCTCTGGGACAACTTCAAGCTTACCAACATTTGCATCATAGGGGTACCAGGAAAAGAGAGTAAGGAATTGAAAACTCATTTGAAGAAATAATGACAGAAAACTTCTCTAACCCAGCAAATAAAATAGATGTATGAGTCCAGGAAGCACAGAGAGACCCAAACCAGATGAGCCCAAAAAGGCCCACACCAACACACATCATAATTAAAATGCCAAAGATTAAAGACAAAAAAAGAATCTTAAAAGCATCGAGACAAAAGCGTGTAGTTACATAAAAGGGAGCTTCCATAAGACTATCAGCTGATTTCTCAACAGAAACTTTACAGTCCAGAAAGGATTGGCAGGAAATATGCACAGTGATGAAAAGCAAGGACCTACAATGAAGCTTAGTCTACTCAGCAAAGCTATCATTTAAAACTGAAGGACAGATAAAGAGCTTCCCAGGCAAGAAAAAGCTAAAGGAGTTCATCATCACCAAGCCAGTATTACAAGGAATGTTAGAGGGACTCTTTAAGATGAAAAATATGAATAATAAAATGGCAATAACTACATATCTATCAATAATTACTTTAAAATAAATGGATTAACAGTTACAATCAAAAGACAGGGTGGCTGAATGGATAAGAAAACAAGGCCCTTATATATGCTGCCTACAAAAGACTCACTTCACAATGAAAGACACACACAACAGAAAGTAAATATATGGAAAATGATATTTCATATCAGACAAAATAGAATTTTAAACAAAGGCTGTAACAAGAGACAAGGAAGGACCCAGTAATCCCACTTCTGGGCATTTATCCGAAGAAACCCAAAACACTAATTTAAAAAGATATGTGCATCTACATATGTTCATTGCAGCACTATTGACAATAACTAAGATATGGAGGCATCTTAAGTGTTCATCAATGGATGAATCGATAAAGGGGACATCGTACATATATACAATGGGATATTACCTAGCCATAAAAAGAATGAAATCTTGCCATCTGCAACAACATGTATGGACCTAGAGGGTATTCTGCTGAATGAAATGTCAGACAAAGAGACAAATGTCATATGATTTCACTTATATATGGAACCTAAAAAAACAAAATAAATGAACAAACAAAACAGAAACAAATTCATAGATACAGAGAACATTTTGATAGTGGCCAGATGGGTGAGGTGTGGGGGGATGGTTGAGGAGGGGAAGGGCTTAAGAGGTATAAACTGGTAGTTACAAAATAGTCACAGAGATGTAAAGTACAGCATAGTGAATATAGTCAATAATATTGTAATAACTATGTATGGTGTCAGATGGGTACTATATTTATCAGGTGATCACTTCATAAGTTATATAAATGTCTAATCACTATGTTGCACATCTGAAACTAATATAATATTGTATGTCAACTCTAATTGCAAAATTAAAAAAATATTTTAGAAAGAAAGACAAATTTGTCTCAAGATTACAAAATTTAAATTGTCCTCTGACTTCCTACTTGCCAAGGAATGACAGGAAATAGAATGTCCCCTGTAAGAGAACTTTAAAGGCCATGGTCATTATGAAAAGAAATTTTTCAGAGAAGTCTTCTAAGGGCATCTCAGCAAAAGAAGCTCACATTTCAATTTCATATTTTCATAAGGGATGGAGAATATCCTTCAGAGGCAAAAGGCTAAAAAAGTGCAGTTTAAACTAATTTTCACAATTTAACACTGTCAAAATCAATTGCCACCTCAGGCACCCTTATGATTTGTGCTTCAGAAATCTTGAGGGGTTTTAAAAAGCTAAGAGTATTCATTTTAAGTCAACAGTGTTTTATGTTATGGGCAATATTAAGAAACCCCCAAGTTCTAGAACAAATTGTCAGTCTTTGAAACAGATTTTTTTTGTTTATATCTGAGAAAGTAAATTTTATCACAGCAGTTACTCGATGTGACTATTAAAGCAAGGTCACCAATTACAAACCCTGTTAAAATGTCAATGTGCTTTGCCATAAGTAACTTTGTAAATTTGGTGACCACTAACACCCTGTCTATTTTATGACTACATACCAAATCCAAAACTCAATTGACATGAGCCCAACAGGGCTTCCCAATGTTCGGATTTGGAAGATTATATAGAAACTTTTAGCACTGTAATCACAATAAAGATCAGGAATTAAAAGAAGTTCAAATGTGTAGCTCACCCTCAGGCTCGTTCACTCAATAAACATTGTTTGAATCCCGTTAATAAGCAATTCTGTTCGTTCTTCTAAGAAATTTAACATCAGCCACATTAGCTTTTCCCAGAGTACATCCTGTAAATTGGTAGTTCTGTGGGATTTAATAGATGGTTATGTGACAAATAGAGTCCGTAATCAAATAAGTTTGGGAAGCTGAGTTAAACAAAACAAAATTAGTTTATTTTTTGAAAAGTTCTCAAAGCTATTAAAAGGCAAAGCTATCCAGAACCTCCAAAAGAGAACTGTAGCACACAGCACTTCCCAAACTTATTTGACCATTGAATCCTTCTGTTTTTGTAGACATCGACTGGAATTGTTGTTCCGTGGAACACATTTTGAAAAGTTCTAAATTAGACTCTTCCAGATAATCTTTACATTAAGTTATTATTGTAAACATTATCTACAGTTACTGTTTTAGTCACAACAGCTGTTCAAAATTAATAAATCACTCCATTTAGACAGAAAATGATTAATTAGACAGTAATGACCATTTCAACCATAACATTGCAGATTCACAGCTAATTCAACCATAACATTGAAGGTTTCCTTTTTCTCCATCATCCTAAGACTACACTGAAAAAACTGTCTGACAATATAATCAATTGCTTCATTGTCAGAAATTTGTGAACAGAGGGGAAATGTATGAAGAGAGGACAAATTAATCAGTGAATATTTTCATTACCCATGTCATATTTTACCATCCTATTATACAGACCCAGCCAATGTGAACCCAATCTCAGAAGTCCCTTTAATGACACTGAAACTATATTTAATATATAGTTCTTTATATATATATATATATATATATATATATATATATATATATATATATATATATATATATATATATATATATATATATATATAT
>NW_017731413.1:2172495-2182166 GCF_001890085.2 Hipposideros armiger | reverse complement strand
TATTTATCAAGAAGCAATGGTTTTCCCAGAACACCAATCTGGGTGGAACAGGTTGCTCACATTTTGTGAGAAGGAGCCAATCTTGATTTCCCTTTAAAGGTCAAAGGAGTCAATAGGATTTAGTTGCTGATAGTGAAGAATATAAGAGCCAAGCATTAGCAGCCCTCTTAGCTCATTTGGAGAGAAAGAACTGATGTCAGCTGACTTATCTTCTTTACCAGTAGGAGGTATGGTATAAAAGACAAAATGA
The DNA here is from genome assembly GCF_001890085.2 of Hipposideros armiger. Lineage (NCBI taxonomy): Eukaryota > Metazoa > Chordata > Mammalia > Chiroptera > Hipposideridae > Hipposideros > Hipposideros armiger. Next base: position 2,181,916 of record NW_017731413.1, on the reverse strand, counting down.
TAGTACGATGTATCTAGTTAATGATGTTATGGAATTATCAAGGCCTTTTGGTCTCCAAATGAAAGTACCTTCTCAAAGAGACCTACTCTGACCACCCACTAATACCGAAACCTGCCCCCCCACCATGCCCCTAGAACTCCCACTCACCTTATCCTACATTTTTCTATAACTCTTGGTCACAAGCTTATACATTATCTAATTTGCATATTTTGTATGCTTCATGATTGTTCTCTGTTCCCCCCACTAATTTAAGCTACACAATGGTTGCACAAGTATTTGTTGAATTAATAAAATTAATTAATGAAAAATAAAAGAAAAACAAATGCTCAGAACTTTGGTCCCAGTAAAGTTTCCCTATAGGACTTATGAAGATGCCGTCCCAATAGTGCCTGTCTCTGCCTACACGTTCCCCCAGGAGGGGAAAGAAGGATGGGGAAACAGCTGAGATCCCCCAGCCCACTTGCCAGTGCTGAGGTCATTGTCTCCTACTACCCTCACCTTCCTGTTACTTACCCTGTTTAATCAAAAAAGGATGAGAGAGACATGAAGGGCAGACGTCCCTCTTCTGACAGTATTCTCTAATCAGCTATGAAGCAGGAGGACATAGTGCAGAAACCTTCTAACTGGACTCCCTGCATCTGTAGCTCTCTTCGGTCTATTCTCAATACAATAGATGGAGTGATCCTTTGAAACAGGTCACATCACATCACTTCTCAGCTCAAATGCCCCCCAATTTTCCTCAAAGTAAAAACCAAAGTCTTCACAATGGCCGCTAAGTCCCTATATGATCAGCCTTCTACTCTCTTAGACCTCATTTCCAATGACTGTGCCCCCCTCAACTCCACTCCAACCACCTCACTGTTTCTCAAGCATACCAAGCATGTTCCCACCCCAGGGTCTTTGAACCAATGTTCCTTCGACCTTGAATGCTCTCTTCTCAGCAGATATCCACATGGCTCACACCATCACCACCTTCAAATTTTTGCTCAAGTACCACCTTGTCAGGGAGGACTTCCCTGAATGCGTCAACCTTGTCCCCTACTTATCCCCACTATTTGCCTGCTCTCTCTTACCCTGTTCCATCACCTTTTCTTATCATTTAGAACTCACTTGCATAATTTGCTTACTAATCATGTTTATTGTTTTAATTCCCCACTAGAATTTTAAAAAGGAAAAGATCTTCAGGAGGGCAGAGAAGTTTTGCAATTTTCCTCACTTTTTTATCCCCAAGGCCTGGAGTTATACTAGCACACAGTCCTGTGTAAATATTTGTCGACTAAGTAAAAAGTGGTTAAAAAAAACAATGCATTTTGGTTACACAGACCTGGATTTGAATCCCAGCTCTATCATTTATTAGCACCTGTATAATCTTTTGTGACTTTCAGAAGCTCTGTGAACCCCAAATTCCTCATCTGTGAAGTGAGAATAACAATACCTAACTCAGAGAGTGAAATGCTTTTATAGCCAATAAATGGAGGCCATTATTATGCGTTGTGGGAGTTTCTGGAAGCTGAATATGGAAGCAAATGACAAAGTGTACACTTTGGGGTAGGGGGATATTAAGTGAGGAGATAAGAAATGGAGAAAGAATGTACCCAGCTCTTGTGCATCTCTGTAAAATGTACATTTTAAGGGTAAAAATGGACATAATTGAACCAAAGCGACCTACTACACAGTGGATTTGATGAAACAGTGCAGATAATAATTAAGGTAGCTGAGCAACATGGTGGTTTGAAGGTGAGAGAGTTGCTCTATAGACTTCATAAAATATTGTTGGTACGCACTATAAAGTATTTTGCTTTTTAATACTCTAGAGTCAATACTTCTATGGGGTCTCAAGGCTATTCAGGTTGTCTCCATGTCATGTATTCCACAATGCCATTACTAGCGTTGCACTTGCCATTCTTCTCTGTGTCTGTTAGTGAGACTGGCCTTGGCAGCAAGGAAAAGCCATATGGTGCCCATCCATATGGACGTGCTGGCTGGGTTTTAGAATTTTATTCCCTATTGATGTTCCTGTTGTGTGATCAGAATAACTTACATTTAAGAGTAGAAGATGTGGGATTCCAGCCTTGTATATTGTATCAGTTAGAAAATTTGCTCAACTATGAGTAGCAGAGACATGAAATGAAGAGCAGGGCTAAAACAAATTAAGAGTGATTAGCTCCACGGCCTAACCATAGATCTTCTATCTTCTCTAACTTGTGGCTTCCCTCCTCAGGGCTACCTCATATTCACAAAGTGGCTACTGAAACTCCAGCCAGCATTTCCCCACTCCAGGCAGGAAGAAAGGAAAAGACATGAAACCAAGGAAGCATACCAGATGAGCCACTGCCCCTTGTTAAGGAGCTTTACCAGAAGATCCACCCAATAACTTCTCTTTACATTTCGCTGGCTAGAATTCAGTCATATACCCCTCCCATCTTCCCAGGCAGGCTGGAAAATCTAGCATATTTTAGCTAAGCATGATGCTGCTTTAATAAGATCAGGATTGTATACAAAAAAGGGAGGGAGGGGTGATCGTGGATATTGAGTAGGTAATCTACCAGTCTCTTGTCCAGACAGATAATTAATTTCTGCAACAAACAGAGGAGACGAAAAAGATGACTATCATAGCTTGCTAATGACTTTCTATGTTACCTTTGCACCAACCTAGAAATTAAAATCCTTCCCTCAGTTCTCCAAATGGTGGTTTATAGAGATTGTCTTTTTTTAAAAAGACAATTCTTATATTGGTATCTACCTCACTCCACCAAGACTCCAGTTCAGCTTTTGCCTACCAGCTCTCCATTTGGCTGATTGCATAGATGATTCCAATTGTTCCTCACTGGGCTCTGTAGGAGTAAACACTTCTCCGAACGCCATCATTAGTATCATCATTGTTGCTGCAATGCCCAAGGATCAGAAGCCCCCTTGTGTGAACAAGAACCCTGCCTGCAACTTACCCCTACACAATACATACTGTAGCATTGATAGTTAGGGAGCCATATTTGCTTTTCACTTAGAAAACTCTCTAAGAATCCTTTAAGCACTCGCTAACTCTTTCAAGTCACCAGGGAGTGACTTTGGTACATTTCACCCTTGCCAACAATTTCTGTGGGTACCATTCCAAGGACTAATTTACTAAATGGTCCCTCAGTTGCCTGAAAGAGTTACACAGTTTCAGAAAGTGCCTGGCTGACTCTCATGCCGTGGCCCATCCACTGAGAAGATCTGGCTGCAAAAAAAAAACATTATGGAATTCCTGTTGTTGCTAATTATTTTCTAATACTACTTGAGGAAGGGGAAAGTATGAACATCAACGATTTGCTCTAAATACCAAATGTGTAAGCCACTTGGGACAGAGCCATGAAAAAAAAATACATGCATACCATACCCCACATCTTTCTCTCTCTTCCAAGTCCAATCCTTTCCTTTTGTTCTCTACATAAAATAGAACCTGCATCCACTATGAGACTGATAAGCCTTCAATTTTTGGTCTGAATTCTTTTCCTCCTTCGTGGAGATGGCTCCACGGAGCTTTCGACTTGTCAGATATAATCTGTTCTGGCCACACACTCCTGAGAGGACGACAGCCAGACTCTTTGGTGTCAGATGAAAATGGTGTCGAATGCAAAGGCAAAGGCATCACAGAGGTGATGAACGTGAAGTTTTCCTCCTCTGAAAAAGAATGTACAAGATGCTAGACCTGGAAGGAGCAGTTGCAACAAATAACACGGGCCTCAGTGGAGAAAGTGTAGCCCCAGAGCCTCAGCTGGTCATGTGGGTAGTTCCCAAAGGCCACATGTCCTCACATCTCTCTTGTCACTCCCACTGGGACATTTTGGGAAGAAGGCCAAATCTCCCTTCATCAGGATATGCTGATTCAGAGAGACAGCTCAGCCGAGATGGCTTTGGTGAAAACTCTGTGGAGTGAAATGAGTTCCCCTGTGGTCTGCTGCCCTGTTGCTGTTAAACTGAAACCAAAGGAGCTCAGAGTTGCTAAGAGATTGTCACATTGCTGCAGGAAGAATTTACACGATTGGCGCCCTCAGGCAAGTAGTGCTGAATCTGTCAGTATTCAAGATGGTGTAATTTTTTCAGCTATTTCTTTATTCCAACTTACACGGAATACTTATCTCCGCACTTACAGAGCAGGCATTTTACAGTACTGCCAATTCTGAGGAAGGACAAAGACCGGCCATCAGAGGTGTGGGTTCAAGGGCTGACGCTAGGGACAGAACTGGGAAGAAGGCACACTGTCAGAACTGGGACTGTGGACAGCTCCAGGGGTAGGCAAGAACAGTACCTAGAAGGAGGTGAGCCAAGGCAATGGTAGAATTGAGGTAGTCTCCCTAGGAGCCAGGAGCCATTACAGAGCTAGGATCTGAAGCTTGCTGAGCAGTCCAACAGTGAGTTTGCACGAGGAGCAAAGGTCAGGGTTAAATGGCAGGGCAGAGCCAAGGTGTGACAGGTGTGGTGCTCAATTTGCCCTTTCCCTTCTCTGCTTAATCAGAAAATCAACACCCACAGCTCCAACTGATGGAGCAGGCTTGTGTGGCTTCACACATCTTTGCCACAGCTCATTAGATCAGAGGAACATCTGACTCAGATACAGCCAATCCATCAGCTGTCCAGTGACCATGTGATATTCTCTCTCTCTCTCTCTCTCTCTCTCTCTCTCTCTCACACACACACACACACACACACACACACACATCTTAAAATTACATATATACTGATTGCAGCTAGTCAGATAGTACTAGGTACGAGATCTCTAAAGTCAGTGTGACTTTAGAGAAGTGTGACCAGAGTCGATGCCATAACAGCCCAAAGTCACATGCAAGCCAGATACATGGGGGAGCCTTTGCAGGAAGCTGATATGGAAAAGAATCAAGATATGCAGTGAGTAGCAAAGGTGAGAGATCATGTGACCCCAGAGGGAAAGGGAAATGGGGAGGCTAGCTATCTGTCAGTTTTCCAGTTCCCAAGCAATCTAAAGGTTATTCCTTCAACTGGGTTCTCTGAGATGCCGTGCAGCCTTATAATCTCACTGAAAGCCCAGATCCTGTATGGTACCCCCACATTCAGCACACACCCCAGTGTTGTAATGGGCCAGTTGTTCCAAACAGATTCTTTGGATTGCAAAGAAAAGAGACTCACTCAGGCCACCCTACGAAAGTGAATTATCGGAAAGATACCTGCAGACTGACTCCAGGACCAGAGAAACTTCTGAGAACCAAGACAGGCTGGAGACCAGCTGCTCTCTGTCTCTCTGCTTATCTCTGAGCCTTCATGGTCTCTCTCTGATGGTGCCTCTGTCCCTCTCTGTGTCCTGCCCAATTCTCCTCACTATACCAACTCCTTCATTCTTTCCTTCCATTCTGCGTAGCTTTCCTCCACTTGAAAGATTCTGCTCCCTCATAGCTTTTGCTTCTTCATCACTTCAGCCTGCCGGGACCCTTTATGGCCCTACCCTACCTCATAGCTTCTCTTTATAGATTCCTTCTGCTTCAGATCCCGCTGCTATCTTTATTTTCTAGCTCAGCTTCAAAAGAGGGAATATGATTAGCCCAGCTCATCCTGTTGCACCAGGTCATGGGCTGGCGAGCCTCTGGTTTGACTGTGCTTGGATCAAAGCGCCCCCCTTATACAACCAGCTCCAGCCAGTAGGGCAGAGCCCCACAGCACAAAACTCAATAATCTAGCCCTGCCCACTTAGAAGGCATACTAAGCATGGCAGACACTGTGTTTAATATGCCAACCCCTCCTTGCCATGAATATCTTTGAGATACTGTTCTCTGTTTTCCAAGAAACAATTAATTATGTAATAAAACAATCTATTGTGTTGTTGGAAAAGTCACGATGTATTTTTTCTATGTTTTTCATTGCAAAAATGCGTCATGACTTTTCCGACAACCCAATATCTTGTGCTATTAACAATCATGTTCTAATTTTTTTTTAATTTTCTTCTTTTTCTTTTCAGAAGTTACCAAACTTTCCGTAAGTATTATGTCCTACTTTAAAAATCAGAAATATTGCAAAAGGTGGATTTTTAGACTTGAGTCTGCTATCTTCCCTTGCTGCTGGAATCTGGAATAAAGAATGCTTTTCCCCTCAAAAAAAAAAAACCATTAGAAATAGTGCATTAAGCATTTAGAAAACAGAGACAGCATCATTTATACAAATATATATTGAGCATTAACCATGTACCAGGCTCTATGATAAACACTGCAAATATAGCAGTGAACAGGATAGGGACCTCTTGCCATGGAACACGGGTAATCACAGAATTTGTTAGCCAAATCAGGACACTTGTGAGGGTAAAAAGGGGTGCTATTAATAATCAGACCAGGACAAAACTGAGGCGTATGGTAAATGTTTCCAATTTTGTGTGCCAGCTCACATCTTAACATGCCTGTGTATTTGAGCAGAGGACTAAGGATTTAACTCTCCCCTCAAAAAATAAATTCTAAAATTAGGGAATTCAGAGCATGCAAGGCAGGAATTGGGTAAGGAAAGCCTTTCACAGTCCTTCAAATCTCAGCATCCGCATTCTACACTTTGGAAAACATCTAGGCTTCCCGTTCCACCAGGAAGGGCAAGAAACGGGAGTGAGGTGCAGGGTAGCAAGAGGATACTAGCATTTATTGATCACTTACCATGTGTCAGCTACAGATTTGGGTACTTCCCATATGTCATCAAAATGAACCTTATGACAACTTGGTGATGTGGATATTATTATACCCATTCTGCTATTGAAAAAAACCAAGTCTCAGAGAGTTGAATTAAGTTGCCCAAGGTAACACATCTAGTGTTGGGACTAAAATTTGAACCCAGCCCTAGCTGACTCCACTATATCAAGCCACCTCTCAAAAATTAAATTTGAGACCTTAAAGCACTGAAACATTATAGTCCCTAGCTTCCCCTAAAGTAAATGTGAATAGTGATGGGGCTGTCATAAAAAGTCAAGTGACAGTGGTCATTTCTTCCATATCATCAGTTTCTCAGCTGATACCAACCAGAAATGTAGAAAATGAGCGTAACTGGCTGCTGCTTCTTGAAATATTTCTCATGGTCCTCATGTGGGTGATATTTGAATTTGCCATGTAATTTGAAAATGAGATTTTTGAAGGCAATTAAATGAAAAGTTCTGAAGAGTGCAGTTAGCCCAAGGAAAAACACCCAATACCCTGAAAGACATTTGGAACTAATTTCCTATCAGTCGAGTCCAAAGAGAATAATTCCATTGATACCAGATTGGTTAATGAGAGAGATATGTCAAATTCTGTTTTGACAAATATCATCACAACTCCAATCTCTGTTTCCTTTAATGGGATTTGACCTGTATCAATTTGTTCCAAAGCATGAAAATGAAAAAAAGTAGATTTTTCTGGGAGGATTTTGCTGTTTGTTTGGGCTTTTCCAATTGCTATAGTCTATATATGTTGCCAAATGAAAGGCCCTCTGGATCAAAAAGTCTCAGGGGGAAAAACAAAGATTCTTGAAATAAAATCACCTGTAAGACATTTTTCACTGCCCTATGTTAGCAAAATTTATTTACAGACTAACATTAAAAGAGTGTCAGAAAAACATTTCCAGGCATAAAACAAGTAGGTCATGGGGCTGTAACATACAGCATGGGGAATATAGTCAATAATATTGTGAAAGTGTGGTACGGTGCCAGATGGTTGCTGGACTTATCCTGGTGATCATTTCTTTAGGTATATAAATGTTGAGTAACTATGGTGTACACCTGAAACTAATATAGTATTGTATGTTGGCTATGTCTTAATAAAAATCTTTTTAAAAGCATGGAAAATTACATTGCATCTGTGATTTGTGTCACCCCTGCTTCAGATCATAATCACACATTTTGGACTAAATGCCTTCGGAGGAGCCACATTGGAGATACTGCAATTGGAAGAAACTTCTGAAATAGAAAGTCCTTTTTATCCTAAAATCTCTCTTAAAACAAAACAGCTTCCTAATGACATAGTCTAGAAATGCTAAAATTAAAGGTCAAGCTTATGTCCTATTGTACTTAAAATTTGAGATATGAGGTGATGGAAGAATGGAGTTTGATGAAGAAAGGGACCGTCTTTAAGATGTGAATGTTTGAGTTTGGTACATAAATAGAACAGGGAATTTCATTTAATGGAAAAGGAAAACAAGATCCTTTTGTCCCAAATAAGTCACTGACGTATCTATTCCAGAACTTGCACTGTTCTTTACCTGTACATCTCAAGGCTACAACTCAAACCAGTGTTTTAAAAATACTTAGGGGTCTTCATTCTCCCTCAGTCTCTTCCATTAGCTGAGAAATACAATCCTCTTTCATGTTGTGTAGCTGATAACAAAGACTGGCTAGAGCAAGAATGCCCTGCTGAATTCGCAGTCGACTTTTCAGAGCTGAATTGTATAGAAATAAATGAAACTATTTACTGTCTCACTGAATTATGGAATTTAGAAAACTGTTTAATAAGGAGAAAAACACTTAAGACAGCTTCTATTGAATTTTGCACACACAGAAAACTAAGATGAAACAGGAGCTGATAACAGATTAAGAATGTTGACAAATTGTAACAAATTAGGAATGTTAACAAAATGTTAACAAATTCCTAACAAATTTGGAATGTTAAACTATAATTTTATGATCATTTAGAAGCCTGCATATCTTCACAAAGACAAACCCCATAATTATCTATATGTTAGTAATTTTGGAAGTATGTAATTATAGCTTTAAGTGGTCAAATCCTTTTTTACCTACGACTTTAAATTTAAAATTTTTGATACTTCTGTGCCCTTTATTTAGCTTCTGGAGCTACAAAAAAATAACAAACCCTCCAAATGTTTGCCACTACCTCGCCTCCAATTGTTCAATTGTTCAGGAGACTGGATTGATTACCATTAGAATCATTAATTTCCTCAAAAGACAGTTGTATTTTCCAAGGCACTTAGTACAGTTACAGGCTCAAAGCTGGCCCTCAGCAAATGTTTTCCAATTGACTCAAACTCATATGGTAAACCCCACAACTCACAGGAATTCTTATGTTTATTTGTTATTTTTAAATTGTTTATTCATTTAGATTTGTTGATAGCCCACCTAATGTCACTCTGCAAAGTGATTCTATAAACCAAGTGCAGTCTTCATGCTGCAGCAACTCTCATTCTAATGTGAGAAAAGCAAATAAGGAAACCAGAAATTCTATTACCATGAGATAAACACCAAATATGATGGAAGCATATGAGAGAAGCACCTAACTCATTCAGAGGAGGACTCAAAGCTTTGGTAGAAGGTGATATCTAAGCTGAAACTGTAAGCACAAGCAGTGAAAAGAGAGAGGAATAAGATTCTAAGCAAAGGCAAAAACATACTGCAAAGATCAAGGTTTTAGCGAAAAACCACTTATTGGGGAACTACAAACAGCTGGAGTATAGA
>NW_017731413.1:2168990-2170701 GCF_001890085.2 Hipposideros armiger | reverse complement strand
CTCTTCCATTTTGCCTTAGAAACTTTACTTGGCATTGACTGGCAAAATTCCTTAGAATCTAGAGTTCTTAGAGGTTTCGCTTTACTCCAGGCAAACACCACAGGCTCCTCCAGGTCACACAATGCCTCAGGCAAATCTGATTAATGTCCTTTCAACAACTCCCCTGGCCAGTGGTTGATGTCAAAAAAATGGAAATATGGAAATTATTCAAGGAAAATATTTTTGCTGATTTCCTCCATTAACTTGTCTGAAGAAGAATACTTCAATTAAAAAAAATTTGGTAGTTTGTTCTTTGATTTTCATTTTCATCTCATTTCCATGATCTGAAATTTAATCCTCAAGATACATAAGAAGGTTTCCCCATCTATGAAAACCCAGGGGTTGAGAGGATTGCTCAGCTGGAAAAAAGAAATACCCTAAATGAGCAATGCGGATGAATGCACTTATAAAATCTAAAGCTCTAAATAAATACAAGGTATTATCACTACATTGCAGTAGATCTAATATTCGTTTGTACTTAGTATATATGAGTTTTCTAAGAGAGGTTGTTACTCACAAACTTCTATTTAATTTAATATCATCCTTCAGCATAATGCATTTGTTATTGATTGGCTTTAGTATTGGAATAATAAAAATTTGCATCCACATTTTTAACCTGAAATAAATTAATTGCAATCTCTCTTAACTGTTTACTTGTAGCCCACATTCTTTTTCAAAGTGGATTCTAAAATAGCAAATGCATAAATCCAAATTATTTTATTGAAGGTAAAAATAAAGCATGAGGACAGATTTATAAACATTTTAGAGGATGCTTGGCACAACTTTATTATCACTGTAATATTCCCCTACATACCAAGCAACCGTATCCCAGCACTGAGTGTTTTGTCAGATAATGGAGGAATATTCATTGAATTGAAAAGAGCTAGAGTGCAACATTAGATTACAACTTTTATATACAGGGGAAGTACATCATAGCACTGTCTTTTCTTGCTTTTATCTGCTTTCCCTTTCCCTTCAGGCAAAAATATAAATGAAAAATGCCTCCTACCTTCAATCAAATATCAAAGATAAAATGTCGCAGGCTTGCTTGAATGCTTACAATGGAGGTATAACAAATGTTAATCTATTTCTGCAACCAACAGAGAGAAAAGCCTGGAAAGGGGAGAAGGGGATTAGAAGAATTTGTTTCCTTGGTGGCATTTTTGAGACGTCAAACTGCTCTTAGAAGCTACTTAACAACAAAATCAGTTGCTCCCATTGTTGTGGCTCAAAATTCCATTTCCCTACATTGCAGCTGAGTGAAGAGTCAAAGGTGCTGGAGTGGCATTTAGCGCATGGCTCATGGATATTTCCAAAAACTTTTCATTAGAGCACTTTAAAGAAGTCATGAAAATCCTCTAGATTGCCACAACACCTCCAGGGCCAGGCCCACCATGGACAATCTGGGAAAGCTTGGTTTCTGAAAGACTTTTTGGTTATTTAGTGATTTTCACAACCCATCTGGCATTCAGTTAGAGTCTCTTAGATTAATTAAACAGTGGTAATTAACTGAGTCTTGGGCCTCAGCGGAGTGGTTGTGTTGGTTATTTTCAAGTTACCGTGATGATAGCTTTAAATCTCTCAGGGAATCTTACACAATTTCTTTTTCATCCTTGGGAGTAGCAGAGCTGATTTCCCAGAGAATTTTGGTGCCTTGTTTACATGAATAAAG
>NW_017731413.1:2165308-2166785 GCF_001890085.2 Hipposideros armiger | reverse complement strand
CAGATGTCCTCTTAAATGCCCCGCACACAGACTCTATCATTCACAGGCACTCACCTCAGGCTCCAGTGGAGGGACAGTAACTCGGAGGGCGTTGGATCAAAGACTAGAGGAAAGTCACCATTTTCCCCTGTGTGGGGCCCTTCTCCCATGCAGCTGGCAGGTGGGTGCCATCTTTCCTGTGTTGAGCCCACCCCACAGGCCAAATATGAATCTGATTGGCCTGGGGGACTCCGCAGCTCCACCCTGCTGACTCCCTGAGACCATGCCACACCCAGCTTGCCCAACACCAGAGGCACTTTCTCAGAGAGCAGCCAGCCCCACCCATATGGCATTCTTCCTTGAACAACTATCAAAGTCTGCAGGACCCAAGCAGGTGGCAGCTGGCCACAGTGTGCTCTAAGACTTTTGCTGAGTAGCTCCAGGCTCAGCACTGGCACCAAACCAGAGTCTATACAAGGCTTTATCAGGGGCTAAACCTTAAGGAAGCTGGCAAATGGCAGCAGGTCTTGGGGTGTCCTGGCTTTTTGTGGAGCTACTGCAGGCCTGGTGCTGGTGGCAGCCATCCTCATTTCACAGTGTGGCCCTGTGACACACTTCCAGGGTTGGCACAGGCAGTGAACTGTGAATCGCTTTGTAGCTCCTACCAGGTACTCCCCGACTGGTCACAGGCAGTGGCTGACCTGCACCTCCCAAGAGGCCCCAATACCAATATACAGTAATACCTTGGTTTGTGAGCATAATTCCTTCTGGAAACAAACTACTCATATTACAAAACATCACTCATTTACTAAGTTAAAATGTATTAGAAATGTTTGCTTGTCTTGCAGAATACTCGCAAACCATGTTACTCACAATCCAAGGTTTTACTGTACTTGGAGATTGGTTTCAGACCACAGCAGAGCACCACCCAATTAGCCCCTTAAGTGGCACACACCAAAGGGTGGTCTCAACAGGCACCAGAGCCCACTGGGGCAAATCCCTCTCAGTGGGGTAAGCCCCCTGCACAGCAGTCTGTAAGCTGTGGACATGGCCAAACCCCACAGCCAATCAACCTGAGACTCAATCCTAATCACCTACGTGCCAATAGCAATCAAGGCTCAACTATAATAGGAGGGTACACACAACCCACATGAGGGACGCTCCTGGGGCACCTGGAACAGATGACCAGGGAGACAGTGCCAGGGACCCACAGGACACCTACTACATAAGGCCACCAGGCCAAGACTGGGAGACATAGCAGATCTACCTATTACATAAAAACAAATACAGAGAGGCAGCCAAAATGAAGAAACAAAGAAATACATCCCAAATGAAAGAACAAGAGAAAAATCCAGAAAAAGAACTAAACAAAATGGAGACAAGCAATCTACCAGACAAAGAGTTCAAAACAATGGTTATAAGGATGCTCAAGGAACTCTGTGAGAATGTCAACAAAGAGTAGCAGGCATAAGAAGGACATAGAAACCATAAAAAAGAA
>NW_017731413.1:2160935-2161838 GCF_001890085.2 Hipposideros armiger | reverse complement strand
GGTAAGCACAACTTGGAATAAGGGGGGACTACTGCAAAATCATATCATAGAGCAAGGTGAGACAGTAGACATTGGATAGAACAGAGAGCCTGAAAACAGACCCGGGTCTATGTATTGCTACTTAGTATATGATAAAAGAGGCTTTAAAATTAGTGGGGAAAGTATGATATATTTTATATCAATAAAAATAAAATATGTTTTTAAATGGTAAATCTATTAACACAAACTTCCGGCAAGTGGGAAATGAAAACTCACAAGTGCCCTCGCAGGAAGGGAAAATACCTAGTAAATTTGCAAGTGATGCCACACTTTCAACTTGGCAGTTCCACCCTTGGTTATCTACCCTAGAGAAACCGTGGCACATGTATACAAGAAGAGATGTATAAAAATATCCATTGTATTATTCGTGAAAGGAAACAACTGGAAAAAAGTGCTCATCAGGATGGACTATGAAATGCAGTTTATTCATAAAATAGCATACTTAGGCCATTACAGTAAACTAAATTGAAAGAATGTTGATGGAAAAAAGAAAATTGCAAAGTGATTTGTACAGTATATACAGGTTTGTCGTTCATGTAATTGTTTGAACACACCAAACAATTCTACGTTAATAAAAAATTTTAAAGCGAGGATGGGAATGATACTTTCCTCAGGGTTTTGTTTTGTTTTGTTTTGTTTTGTCATTTCCTTGAGTGGTCTGAGATAAAAATATAAAATGTGAACCTCTAAATTTGGGTAAATTTGGGTGATGATACATGAGTACCTGATAAATTATTTTCTGTACTTATTCATAGGTCTACAATGGGTGAGATTAAACCACTGAAGAAGTAAAAGTTAAGAAATGTCTGTAAAGATGTAACTAAGAAGGTCTGAGAAGACCTAAGTTCAATTAAGTTGAAATGG
>NW_017731413.1:2145508-2159645 GCF_001890085.2 Hipposideros armiger | reverse complement strand
CTAAAGTACATGAGCTGCATGGAAAAGAAGTGACTACCCGAACAAAATTAGACTGCTTTTAGGAAAGAGGAAGGGGGCTGCTAGGTAAGCAGCCAAACGTGCGCTAACATTCTCGGAGAAAGTACTATAACCAGCCTTGGGTTAGCCATTTTGCATACATTATATAGCAACCTACAAGGCAGGAGGTATTTTGACAGGTGTAATAGATACAAAAACTGAAGCACAGAGGGTTTGTGCAACTTGCCCAAGAGCATACAACTAACCAGTGAGCCTCGGTTCCCTTCAAGCAGTCTGACTCGAGATTGCCTTCTAAACCATGATACCACATGGGTTGGTTTCTGTTTTCCAAGATTCTCTACTTGCATAACAGTGGAGTAGCTCCAGATCCATGCTGACTTCACCCCATCTGGAGGAAGCCAGCTGCCCTAGGCAACATCTGCAGCTTGCCTCTCTCCAACTCACTTTACAAATGAGGAAACTGAGGCTAAGAGCAGCGAAAATACTTCTGGAAGCCACGGGATCAGTCGGCACCAGGATGAGACCTTGAAACCCAGTTCTCTTAGAATAAGAGTTAATGGCATCTGTTCCAGGTCGATCTGCCTCAACATGAGAGATTTGCTCCCTTTTTTCTGTTCATTTAATTTTTTGGTAAATCTGGAGTTTTTAAACAATTGAGCTAGTAGCAGCTTCTGGACTGAAATACAAAATGCTGAAAAGAAAAGATCCTAGATGAGCAGTTTCACTTAGAGAGGAAAGGTCCCCTTTGACTTTCTCAGAAGCCCTCTAAAAATTGCCACCTGTGCTGCGGTAGCAGCTGTTCCATTCTCATATTTGACTCCACAGGGACTACCTTTGGGCTCCTTTTTAAAAAATTGGAAATCAATGTCAAATCAGGTGATGGAGAAAGCCAATGAAGCTCTTTTGTTCCTATTCCCTTGCTATGGGGCACAAACACACTTCTCTTCACCCGCATTGATCTGATAGCAGATAATTGTCTGTGTTTCTGATGTTGGCATAAGTACTCTTAGTGTGGCATAGGCTGGTCTTGCTTTGAACTAGAAAAAAGAAATCAATATTTCTTTCTATAAAACTTGTACTTGGGACAGTATTCAGAAGCCTTCTATTTCTGCTACTTTGGTCACAATGACTGAAAGATTTAGTATGAGACATCCACTCTCTTTCCTGTAGGTTGCTGCGCTTACATTCCTAAATTGACCAAAGAGTTGGGAACCGTCATCCAAGTAAAGGGTCGGCAGAATAACCGCATCTTCTCAAATTATCACCCTCTGCGATATGGGTACCTAATTTACCATTGGCTCGATGTCTAGCTTTATGACACTGTCTTTCATCTTTTCACCCTCTTGAAATAGATTAAATGATGAGTTCCAGTTCTTCACCCTCCTTTGCCATGGCTTCATCATGGCCATAATGTATTTCCTGCCCTTAAAGTTGGTCTCTGCTCCGTGGCTTGCTTTCATCAGTGGCAGGAGGAAAGCGACAGTCCAAAGCCTAGACACAAATATCTCTGTTCCCCTTCTTGCTCCTCTGCTATTGCCACATGAAGAACTTGCTGCTCTAGATGGAGCTGGGTGGCTGCTCCAGGGTGCATGAGAGACACACGGAGCCGATGGAGCCTGGGCCTGCAGTGGGAGGCAGAGCCACCCCAGAGACTGCAAGTTGACAGCTGATGCCCAGCGGAGCCCAACCCAGGTGCACTGATCTCCACCTAACCTACCGTATTTGCCGGCGTATAAGACGACTGGGCGTATAAGACAACCCCCTAACATTTCCACTCAAAATACAGAATTTGTTATATACTCGCCGTATAAGACTACCCCCTCTTCCGCACACCTTCCACACACAAAATAAAAGGTAAAACAATAGATTTGATTTCAACATTTATATTTATATTCAAATGCTTATGACATGCAGGAAAACTGTCACAAGGCTGTATGTAATCAAACATATACATAAATCGCGATTCGCGATTTTGCGCTATCATACTGGGTGTATGGTCGGCTATGTGCGATTTTGCGAGTGTGGTAAAATCGCATAACAGCAAAATCGCATAACAGCCGAGCATACACCCAGCAGCGCTGCTGATGCCTGAACGGTATGTGGAATGAAGTGGGCGGGCATCGGGAGGCCACTATGGCACGGGGCAAGCACTATGGGCAGTCTATCTGAAGTGTACCTGGCGTATAAGACGACCCCCCACTTGGAGGCATATTTTTCAGGGCCAAAAAATCGTCTTATACGCCAGCAAATACGGTACACATCCATGAGCTAAATAGGTGCTGCGCTTGCTGCTGTATGCCACTAAGATTGTATGCAGCATTGATGGAACAGCAGTTAACTAAAACATTCTTTTTAAAGACGATTTGATAATTCCACACCTAAAATGAGCCTATTAAAAAATGTGATTGCTTTTGGCATACACATACAAAACACAGTAAGATCCATGAATTTATTGCTTTAGGAGGCTATACATTTACTCTTTTGATACTGCCTCTTTCCAAAATAGTTTGGGGAAATGCTTTTAAGAATTGCTTTCTTAATCTATAGCACAGATTTTGGATTATCTCAGTAATAGTAAATCTTCATCCTCTGAAAATTATTTGATATTTTTTAAGCTGAAAGACATTAGGGGGTATTTAAATTCTTAAGGATCAACCAGAATTATTTTAATTTCTATTCATGAGAAATAATATAAATGTAGTTTAGAAACTTAAAACAAAATGTTTCAAACTCACAATCATAACTCAATTGTTTGGATGTATTCAATGTTTTTTTTTTTCTCAAATGCATACATTTTTCTAAGGTGTCTCAAAAGTTCCTTCCCAAAAAGGGGTGGTTTCTTGTTATTAAGCTTGCAATGTAAAATTTGAATTGAAAATAAATGTTTGGTATCAATTTGAATCACTTTTAAAACATCTCTGGCCAGGGGAAATTGTGTTAAACACACAGAATATGCTAAACTTGGCAAATTGGAAACAAACAATGTATATAGAGTAAATAATAGCAACATGAGAGTTTTCAAGCCACTCAAAAGTGAAACGATGGAACAATAAAAGTGTAAAAGTGGTGGCTGAGCCTGGTGCCTGTGTTAAGAGGCTGCCCTGGAGCTCAGTGCACCCGATGCTCAGGAAAGACTGGGTCTTACAAGGTTAAGCTCACATTCACATTTGGGAGCACAGATACTGACTGGTGTCCTTGGACCCACAAACAGATATGACCCATAATAAGGACAGTGACAAGGATGCTGGGGGGGGCACATCGTGGAGGTGTTAAGGGATGAAGGTTTGGTTTTCATCTCTATGACCTTCTACCTATGTGCCCTTGAAAACATGACTTCCTCTCTGTAAGCCTCAGTTCCACACATGAAACACAGAGGGACTAACCCTGCTTATCCCATAAGACTGAGAATTCGGTGAGACAACACCCGTTGCCCAGCCAGGATTTAGTTCTCAGTAAATCTGGTTTACTGAGTACTTATTATTAATTGTAAAAGAAATTCATACATGAATGATATTTTAGAATTCTCTAAAAGACTAAATGAAACTAAGAACGGAGAGTTACTAATAGACATATTGGCCAGGTCTGGTCTTGCACCTTTCATCTGTCTGCTCCCCGTATCATGCAGCCAGCACCCAATAAGAACATCCAATGGCAATTTGAAATTATGCCCAGCCTGGTTTGAATTTCACAACAATAAGTCATAATTTAGTATTAATATGTTAATGTAAATGTATTAGTACTGTAATCAATATTAGTTACTAATAAAAATCTTGATTACCTGCTAAATGCTGTTGTGCCAAAGTCCTGTTTATATGCTGCAATAATACTGTAAGGTGAATATTATTAGTCCAGTGTGGAAGAAGGAATAAAGGATTCTTTTTTAATAGCTGGCATCAGAGGATCTCTTATGAAGGGGGCTGCCTCGGTTAAAGGCCACTTCTATAAAATAGAAATAGTATACACCTTTCCCCCTTTTCCTTATTCTTTCTTTTCTCTTTTCTGCTGCTTGGAGCTTGGAGTGATGGCTGGGACTGCATCTGGGGCCATGAGACCAGGCACCGAGCCCTAGGAAGTGTGGAAGGAAAGGTTAGAAGCAGCCTGAATGCCTGGTGGTTAGCACCACCACGCAGCCCTGGGCTGTCCATCACTAGATTTTAATGGGAGAGAGACAGAAAGATCCTTTTTTTGAGCTTCTTTGTGTCTCTATTAATCACAGCCAATCCTAATTCTAACTGATAGGGGAGAGAACTGGACTTTACCCAGAAGCCAATCTTATTTAGGGTCAAAGAATAGAATGACCTAAGCTGACACCTAGGTCTCAGCTATTTTCAAGATGGGAAAACAGGGGGTTAAAGAGATTAAGTGACCTGCCCAAAGCTAGATACGTGGCAGAACTAAATGTGAGCCAAGGTCTGCTGGCTTAAACCCCATATTCTAACTTACTCCTTCTTTCCTGACTTCTGCCTCTCCCTTGGATCTGATGTGAATACTGCTTTTTGAATATTGAAGTTGCCTCCCTTCTCAGCTACAGTTTGCACTCTCACTCTCACTCTCTCCCCTTTCACTGGTGGTTAGCCTCCAGACCCTCAAGAAAATTGACCATTTCCCCATTCCAGCTGAGACTAGCTTCTCTGACTCTCTCTCAGGGTAAATGCATATGACCAGTATCCCTGCTGGAGCTCCCCAGTAACCAGGAATTAGACCTTAATTCAGCCATACTTTCCATAAGACTTTCATTAAAGTTAGGCACAAATGCATTTTCTCCTTCAAGTTGAGTCACAGTGAGATTCAAGAAGAATTTCTAAAAATATGAGGCTAATACATTCAAATCAGTTATTAAATGAAGCTAGAGGTGTTTAGAATATGTCCTTCAACCTCCTGAGATTGGTAGCAGGGGAAAACATGCCCTTTCAAAAAAAATTCTAGAATGCCACTGTGGGAGGGAGAATGCTAAGCTAGCCTGACCCTTTTGGCATTACTTTGGATCAAGCCTAATAAATTCATTCTTAAAATAATTTTTTTCTATTATGAAAGTAGCTCCTGTTCATTATAGAATAATTACAAAATAAAGAAGGATTATAACTCAATAAGAATCACCGTTAAAATTTTGTTGTTTTCAACTTGGGTCTCTGCTTCATAATTTTTTTAAATCCTTGCAATCATATGGCATATAAAAAACTTATACAGAGTGATTGTTAAAATAACTATTTTTATTTTTCAAGTTATGACTACAGATTGCAAAAGAATTTAGAAAACAGGAAGAAATATGAGCCAGTTAAATCACCCAGAATGTCAATGCCCAGAGAAAATTAATGAAAAACATTTTTGTGTTTGTCCCAGCAGCCTTCCTGATATATATTTTTACATGATTGAAATTAACTGTAAGGGCTATATTTTTAAGTAAATTCAACCTAGAAACAGGTTCTACATAGAAAATGTTGCAAAGAGTCTTTCCCTTGGAAACCCAATGTCTAAGGTAATTAATATGAATTTTAAAGAAGCAGAACATTATTACTCATGTTCTTTGGCAAAAAAAATGGCTAATATATTGCTCTTTGCAACTCTGATTTTGTGGAAAGAAAACAATATGACTTGGCTAGTAATATTTCTGGCACAGTATCCCCAACATGTAAATATTGGGGACGACAGCACAGGCTGCCTTCAAAATAGTTTTGTCATTGTCAGTAAGTGCTTGCAGAATAACACCAATTATTGTTTCAAGTGGTTTTCAAACATGGCAACAATGTCCATCTGAATTAGGGTGGGAAGTATGTGGCCAAAAAAAACACATTTTCTGGCAATGGAAAAAGAGCAAAAACAAAAAATGAAGAGCTGAAAGACTCACTGTCTTTGTTCAGGCTGCTGTAACAAAATACCATAGACTGGGTGGCTTAAACAACATTTATTTCTCACAGTTCTGGAGGCTGAAAGTCCAAGATCAAGGCACTGGCAGATTTAGTGTCTGGTAAGAGCTCACTTCCTAGTTCATAGACGGCCATCTTCTCTCTGTATATTCACATGGTGGAGGAGGCAAGGGAGAGCTCTCCGGGGTCTCTCTCTCGGTTTTTTTGTCTGTTTGTTTTGATCTTTTTAAAAACTTTTTGGGGACTTCGGGAGGGGAACAATGTTGGGGAATTGGGAAAGGGGAACAGCCAAGTTGTTGTTCTTCAATCTTAGTTGTGGAGGGCTCAGCTAGCTCAGCTCCAAGTCCAGTCGCACCGCTCAGCTCAAGGTGCTGTGTTCAATTAGTTGTGGATAGGCGTAGCCACCATCCCATGCAGGAGTCGAACCAGCAGCCTTGTTGTTAAAAGCGCACCCTCTATCCCTTGAGCCACCCAGGCGACAGCTCAGCTCAAGGTGCTGAGTTCAGTCTTAGTTACAGGCAGCCGTAGTCATCTCGAACAGTCAACCTTGCTGTTACGAGCACGTAGTCTCACCAGCTGAGCCATCCTGCCACCTGTTGGCAGCTCAGCTCGGGCACAGCTCACTGGCCTACGTGGGAATTGAACTGGCAACCCTGTTGCTCAGAGCTCACGCTCTTGTGCAAGCTCTTAACCAACTGAGCCACTTGGCCAGCCCTCTGGGGTCTCTTTTAAAAGGGCACTAATTCCATTCACAAGAGATTCACTCTCATGATCTCATCACCTCCTAATGCCATCACATTAGGGATTAGGTTTCAACATATGAATTTTGGGGGAGACACATTCAGTCTATAACACCCACCTTTTTCCTTTTCATCTTTTCTCCTCATCATATCTACTAATATGTGTGCTGTGTTTGTTTACAGAAGACATGAATTCTTGTTACATCTGTGTTTTCTCATTTCCTGTTCCCATGGTTTTCTAGGGACTGCCTCCTCTGAATAGATGAAGACAGGCGAGGTGGGCAGTAACTCACATTGTGGACGCATACAGGGGTGCAGCTGAAACCCTGGCACAAGGACCCTTAAAGTTCCACAACTTGGGAATTACATCTGTAATAAAATGAGTCAAAAAAAAAAAAACCACGTGACTACTGCCTGCCCTGTAGGGCCAACCCATTATAATCACAGTGCATATAAAGCCATACATTACAACCTCAGAACAGTATTGTGTTTAAAGGAGCAAAGCCCAGGGGCTTCTAATCTTTACTCTTGATTCCCTCAAATGTTAAAGGGTATCCACAAGAACTCGTTAACACTCCCAGGAATGCCTCTCTCCACCTCTCCAAAAGATCCCCCTCTCTCATCTATACCATCCATCCCTACTAGCCTGGTACCTCAGTGGCTGCTTTCCTTTTTGGCCTCAGGGAACAAGCTGTCGGCACCCCTATCTCCCATTAGATTCCAGGAGAGTTGTCATTCTTCTAGGCTTCTGACTGTTATCCTCAAGAAAATCTACTTAGGATTTCTGGTCTTTTCTTGGAAGGAGAAGGGAAGGGTAGCTAAGACAACACAGAGCAGGTGAAAGAAATCTGTGATTTTCACCAGGTCATATAATATGGTCCAGGACTGAGTGATCTAGCAGAAATGAAATGGTAGTGGTATACGAAGAGGAAGCCAATGAGACTGGAGCTCAAAGCATCACCACTCCAGGGACACAGTAGAGTGCAAGGCAATCTTCTAAGACATATCCATCCTTCTCAAGTTCCAAAACTCTTGCACAAGAGTATGGATTGGGGCACATTGGGGCGCAAGCACATTTCATGAGCGAAGTTCACACAGAGAGTCTGAGAGAATACACATCACACAGGAGACATAGCGCTCACAACCTCCACCAGCCCTCCACATCGCCACTTCCTCCTCAGCTGCCACCAGCCACCACCACCAGCAACCACCACCTAGGTGCAAGTTACAACAATTTTTTTCCTTTTTTTAAAGAAATTTTTTAAAGCATGAAAACACAGAGAATAAAAGCCCTGCTGAGAATAGACCATTATTAGAATGTAGTCGTGTGCTCTAGAGTCTTTGTTATGATCTTATTTAGGCTGAGTTGGTAAGACATTCACATGGTTCAAAATATAAAAGGTAAGAAAGGATATATAGTGAAAATTTCGCCCCATCCACTGTTGCCCAGGCATCTAGTTCTCTGCCTCCAGAGGCTACCATGTTTCAAATATTTTTAAATAAAAGAAATAAAGCATTATAGATATAGTTAAAGTCTCCTTTTTCCCATTCTCCTTCAATGCTCCCTAGACTATTGTCATGAATTTGATGCATCCTTCTAATGCCTTTTCATGGTTTTTACATACATATGCATGAATTCGTGAACCACAGAGAGCTCTGTACTCTGTGCTTTTTGTAATTCACATCAATGGTATCATACCTTTAAGCACTACCCAATGCTGCCAGTTCAGTCCTTTTAACTACTATATGATATTCTAGTGTATGACTATACTATATTTTGTTCATCCATTTTCTATTGATAGGTAGGAAATTCCTTCCTATTTTTCAGTAATATAAACAATGCTACCACTTTGGTATTTTCTAAATTAAAATAACATTTAGGGCCATTTCTCCCCAGATGAATCTATAAATTCAAAATAATCAAAACCTAATAAGATATTTTATGGAAATTGATAAGCTAAGTCTAAAGTCCATCTGGAAGACAAAACAAACAAGAATTGGTAAATATTTCTTGGAAAAAGGCAGGGAAACTTGCCCTTTAGTTTTATAGTCTGCTTTTTTTCATTTAGCATATTATGCTGAGAAAGAAAGGATCAGCTGAGCACCTCTAAGAAAGAAAACCCGGCTCTTCTTTTCCTAGACGTTGTTCTATCCAATTGGGATGCTGGAAATGGTGCCTGAGAATGAAGTCAACACAGCTAGGTCCAGACAAGAAGAATCAAGAGAACCTGAGCTAGACCCTGAAATACCACAGCTGGAGCCAGTTCTACCTCTGTATTTATTGTTACTTAGATAATAAGTGTCCTCAGCTGTATACTTTACTTTAAAGAAATGGGGGAAGGGGGGAATTGTTTTACTTATAGCCAAAAGCGTGCGACTGATACAATGTCTTACAATGTCCGATTTAATCAATCCTGGACTGTTGAATTTTCAAGTGATTTTCAATTTTTTTCACCCCCAAAAAATACTGCAAGGAATAGCCTTGTTGCTAAATCGCTATGCAAGTTTATGATTATTTTGTTAGGATAGATTCCTAAATAATTCCTATTCAAATGGAATTACTCAACCCAGAACATTGAAAGAAGAGGTTTGCTTGATAGAAAACCATGTAACAAATTCTAATCCAACAGAGAAAAATGGAAACTAAAATAATCTCTGAGCCCTAACCCTGTACCCAATGTGTCCTGTTTCATTTATTTTCTCAAGAGGGTCAGGGTATCTTCCTGCTGAGGACCCCAAGGCCTCTACTCTATTTCCTGCTAGTGCCAGTAGAGTAGCAACAGTAATAATGATCCCAGTTAAAATTTATTAAGCATTTATTCTGTGAAAAAAGGTGTTCACATATTATCTCATTTAATCTGCATAACAATCCTATTAAGATGTTGTGCTTATTCCCACTTTATAAGTAAAACAGTGAGGGTTAGGGAGAGGTAGTGACTTGCCCAGGATCACACTGCTACATAAAGAAGCCAGAATTCAACCTGGCTCTTGCTGCTCACACGCCTGCTTCTCTGTCCTCTCCCGAAGTCTTCTCTTAGAGCTCTGCTTCCAGATCTTTCCACCCCGTTTTCTAGCTTTGTCATGTGTTCTTAAAGGAGTATTAAAAGAATATAAAAGAATACATGCCAGAGTTAGCAGATGGCAAATAAACAGATGTGTTCCCAGCAGCCTAACCTGACCCTTGGTTCCTCCAGAGGTGGAGGCTCGCCTGGAGGGATGCCTTGGTCTCAGTGGATCTGAGAAAGAGAGAATGCTTTCCAAGTAACATTCCTGTATCATCACCATCAGGATCCTTCTTCCTCTTTCAGAACTAAGACAAAACCCTCAGCAATGACACCAACGACCATGAACAAAGATTCCCTGTTACAGACTCTGTAATTGCTTCCTCACATACCTGCTCCTCCCTTCCTCCTCCCCTACACTCCTTTCCCCTGAAGATCCATGTTGTTCCAGGGAATGTGGTTCCCCCCTCCTCCCAGCTTGAGGGATATGGCATGTGTCTAAGGTAAGCCCAGTAGGAAGTGAGTGATTCACAGGTGGGCTGTGGCCTCAACTGGTCCAATTAGAGCAGCTCTGACCAAAACAGCCTTAGCGTTCCCCTCAGCTTCATTAACCTTCAGTCATGCTTCTCTGTTGGATTAGGCCCCCGACCTCCTTTTCTTAGAGCTTCTCCTTAGAGGGTTTTTTTGTGTGGTTTTTTTTTTCTCCCTTTTCTTTGCTTTAAAAGACTTGCAATTCTAAATTCCTTCTCTGCCCCTTCAAGATGTAAATCTTCTACAACCCAGAAATGTCTTTCTGATGGACCTGAGACCCATCACTTTGAAATGTAATCATGAAGATAGAGCCCCTATCTCCCAAAAAGGTAGGAGACTAATATTGATCGGGGCCAATTAGCAAACACAGATGGTCTAGATCACATTGACCAACCTCCCTACTCATGTCCTGCAGTACTTTTCCACTAGCTCGTCCCGTACTTAAAAATTCTCCTGTCTTTCGTTTCAGCAGAATTGAGCTCAGTCTCCCTCCCCCATTGCACTTTCTGTTTGACACTCTCAGCACTCTTCCTGGGACCACAAAGAAGAAGACAATCTCTCGCTAGATGTGAATGAGGAAGCATAGGGTCATGGTGGCTGCTAATAGCCATCTTGGGATCTGGAGACAAGCCAGTCTTGAAAAGAAGCTATTGTCACCATGGATGGAAGACAGAACAAGACACAGTGCAGTGGAGGGGTGTCTGATTCCTTGAGGACATCACTGATACACTGGACCAAGTCTTACCTCAAACCTGCTCTTCCTCTCAACTTCTCAAGTTCATGAGCTAATAAATTCCCTTTATTGTTTCAGCCAGTTTTGGTTAAGGTTTTTGTTAATTGCAAGCAAAAGTGTTCTAACTGATTCCTCTCCTGTCTGGAGTTTTTTAACACAACACTTGAATCACAGTCTCCCAATGTCAAAGCTAATACTTACCTAGCACTTATTATGTGCCGGGAGTTCTCCAAGCACTTTATACATTTTGATTTATTTAACTCTCACAACAGCCCTACGAGCTAGATTTTTGTTTGTTTGTTTTGATTTTTTTAAGAGCATTTTAGAAATGAAGAAAGTAAGGCACAAAAACACACTAAATAACTTTGTCAAAGCTAGTAGGTAGCAGAGCCAAGATCCAATCCCAGTCAGAGCCTCTGGCTCTGGATTTCTTGGTCTTAACCAGGCTGCCAACAGCTCACCCACTGCTGTCCTGGGTTTCCTCATTAATAGACAGGAGAAGTTGGGAATGGGATGTGGCTAGATGATATGCAAATGTTTATTTCCACATTTTTTTAGGGAACATGAAGGTACACATGTCAGTTTTCATTATCCAAAATCCAATTGAAAATTCAACTATGTCACTCTCTCAAGTCACTAATGAAACTTTTTCTGCCAGGTTATTTCTCAGCTGCTGACAGCTGGTTATCTACAGCTGGGTCGATATTTTCATGTCTACTCATAATCCTGCGTGTCAAGATCACTGAAAAATAAATGCCAGGGTTTTTCTTCATGTTCTAGCAGCTGCTTTGATTTTAGACACAAAGTCTAAAGTCTATCAGCCAGGTATTATGTGTGTAGAATTCAAGAAGTGTAAATTTATGTAGAATTTATTCACATAAACATGGAAGTATTCGCAACTATTGTGCCTTTTAAAGCAAAGCAGCCCTGCATCCCTTTCATTTTGCTGAGATGGCTCTGAAAGCTTCAACCAATGACACTAGGGTTTCAGACTATGCCTTTATCTCCAGGCCAAATACTCTTAAATTTTTCATTAAAAAAGAAAAGGTAAAACCAGAGTGCTGCGAAAATTCTCTTTGCCATTAGGAGCTTAAGATATTTTATATTAATAATAATCTTTAATGTAATTGGGCACTATTTTCTTTATCTCTCCCTCTCATTGGCAGGGGTTTTTTTTCTATTTATTAATTCAACCATGAAAAGGGTTCAAGAAGCAAAAAAAAAAAAATTGTGAAGTAGATAAATGCTGTGCCTGCATCCTTCCGTGAACACATTAAAATTACAACTAAATTATAGAACAATCAACCTGGAGAACCACCTGAAGTCTAGCTGAACAGAAGTTCTATAACTAAAAATGTAAAGAGGTCATATCAAGACTGATAGGAGGGGTGGAGAGACAAAGCAGACCCCAAACGTCCTTGCGGTTGAGAATCAGCAGAAATATCTGAACTGCAAAGATTCCCGCCAGAGAAGTGAGAGACTACAGCACCCCACACCAGGCTTCCCAACCCAAAATACTGATGCTGGGAAGATGAGCCCCCATAACATCTGGCTGTGAAAAACAGTGGGGATTCTGACCATTCGGAAGGGACAAAAGAATGAGGGAAACCCAGACATCCACTTAAACGGCCTGCACACAGACTCACTCGTTCACAGGCATTCACCTGGGCTCCAGCAGAGGGACAGTGACTCAAGGAGCCTTAGAGACATGTTGGGGGGGTGGGGGCAGACTGAGGTGTGTAGCTGCAAGGATAGGACTGGAGGACAGTTGGCATTTTCCCAGTGAGGTGTCATACTCCTGTGCAGCCAGCAATCGGGTGCCACCTTTCCTATGTTGAGCCCGCCCCCACAGGCCAAATCTGAATCTGATTGGTTTAATGAGCTTTGATGCTCGGCCCTGCTAACTCAGCTGGGACCCTACACCATCCAACCCCCATGCCGTCAGAGGCACTTTCTCATCCAGCAGCCAGCCCCTTCATCATTGCACGCCTTCTTGGAAAACTAATAGAGTCCATCAGCACCAGGCAGGCAGCAACTGGCCTCAGTGTGCTCTGAACTTTTGATGAGTTGCTCCAGGCTCAGCACTGGCACCAAACCAGAGTCTACATTAACCTGGTGACCACAGATATTCCCATTCTACTGACTCCCTGACACCCTACCTCACTTAACTCGCATACTGCATGAGGCTTCATCAGTGGCTGAACCTTAAGGGAACTGGCAGGTGGCATCAAGTCACTGGTTGTCCTGGCTTTTTGCAGTTACCCCAGGTCTGGTACTGGTGGCAGCCATCCTTGGTTCACAGCATGGCCTCTCCCATGTGCCTCGAGATTTAGCACAGACAGCAAACAACTACAGATCACTTTACAGCACCTTCCAGGTAGCCCCTGGCCAGTCACAGACAGTGGCTGACCTGAGCCTGTACCAGAGCCCTCCCAAGAAGCCCCAGAACCAATATATTTGGAGGTTGGCTTCAGGCCACAGCAGAGCACCACACAATTAGTCCCACAAGTGGCACACAAAGGGTGGTCTCAAATGGCACCAGAGCCCACTGGGGTGAATCCCACTCAGTGGGGTAAGCTCCCCACACAGCAGCCCATAAACTGTGGATGTGGCCAAACCCCACAGTCAGTCAGCCTGAGGGTCAATCCCACTCACTGATGGGCCAATAGCAATCAAAGCTCAATTATAACAGGAGAGCACACACAACCCACACAAGGGACTTCCTGGAGCACCTGGCTCAGGTGACCAAGGAGAATGTGCCACTGAGCCCCACAGGACACATATGACACAAAGCCACTCTACTAAGACCAGGAGACATAGCAGCCCTACATAATACATAGAAACAAACACAGGGAGGCAGCCATGGTGGAGAGACAAAGAAACATGTCCCAAATAAAACAACAGAACAAAGCTCCAGAAAAAGAACTAAACAAAATGGAGGCAAGCAACCTACCAGATAGAGTTCAAAACAATGGTTTTAAGCATGCTCAAGGAACTTTGTAAAAACTTCAACAAAAATATTGCAAGCATAAAAAGGGGCATAAAAACAATAAAAAAGAACCAGTCAGAAGTGAATAATACAATACTGAAATGAAGAATACAATAGAAGGAATCACTAGCAGAGTAGATGAAGCAGAGATCGAATCAGCAATATGGAAGACAAGGTAGCAGAAAACAGCAAAAAAAAAAAAAAAAAAAATAAAAATGGGGGATTTTATGGGACCTTAAGCATAACAACAATAGCATCAT
>NW_017731413.1:2134377-2138890 GCF_001890085.2 Hipposideros armiger | reverse complement strand
AGAAGATTCCAGATTTTTCTAAAACTTACTTCATTTTAGAAAAGTTTAATAGTTTGTAGAGCTACATTTCTGGCTTCCCCTTAGGAAAAATATATCCTTTCCAAGGCCAACTCCAGATATACTAGCCCCATGCCTCTCACTGGTTTGTGACATGCCCTCATGAGTCACTTGCACACTTTCAGAGAATAAGCCTCGGAGAAAGAAGCTTTGTTTTGTTTCATGCAAAACCTTCGGCTCATATAATGTGCAGCTCACACCTTTGGTGTCAGATAAATGACAAATAATCATGGTTAGAGGCAATAACACATTCCGACGTGAAGTTTTACAATACCTGTTTTCTCTGAACTGCTAAAATCATTAAATTTATGACATTGTCGGATTAGTAGAGCTGTATGCCTCTGCTCTGTTTACTTAATTTTTGAGTTGACTGGAATGTGCTTTTAATGTGGAAATTGTATTACAGTATTCAAAGATCTTGTGCTTTGAACAAGATTATTAGCTATAGAAACCAAATGGGATTTTATCCATTGTCATTGTCCTCTATTTTCCTTGACACGTTCATCCCTTTTATTGGCAAACCAAATTTGATGTCAGAATCCACTCCCAAATACCAACATGTTTCATAATTACAAAGTTAACACCTATGAATAATAAAATTGTAAACAGGGCACCATTAAAAATTGAAGATGATTATTTTTTAATGATTACTCTACTTCTTGTGTGTGATAGTATACAAAGCATGGGGCATTGTCTTTCTGAAGATTGAATTCTGGTGAGTATCTGAGCCTGAGGACCATGAGGGCAGAGGCAATATTTTTTCCATCAATCTTATAGTAATACATGTTTTGGAAAGCAGCAAGTTGGGTAAGAAAAAAGGATTCCTGGCTCATTCCTCGTCATCTCTCAAACACATTTAGGCTAATTATGTGAAGAATGCATGAGAGATCCAATGCCCTTTGCCTCCAGTGCTAGTTCAGGGGTGAAAAGACAGCATTTCAATTCTAGTCCTGTCATTGATCTGTTGGATTGATTAACATACCCTTTAAAATCTGTGGCAGTTTAAATTTATCCTAGAACTATGAGATGTTAAAGACAACCTAGTAGTCTACCTTCCTCATTTTTAAGCGAAGAAACCAAGGCTCAGTTAGCTTAAGGAATTAGCCCAGAGCCATGCCCCTTGATTTTATATGACTTGTTGAAGCTCAGACCCATCCCAGTGCTACACAGCGGGTCTCCACATTCAACTTAGGAGTCACTATCTTGGTCCCAAACTACCTTTCCTGGCCCTATTGGAGGTCCACACCCAACTCTCTTTCAACCCNGATAAGAAAAAAAAAAACCCTTACATATGCTGCCTACAAGAGACTCACTTCAGATTGAAAGACACACAGACAGAAAGTAAAGAGATAGAAAAAGATATTTCATGAAAATGGAAATGAAAAAGAAAAAAAAAAAAGCTGGGGTGGTAATATTTATACCAGAAAAAATAGACTTTAAAACAAAGGTTATAACAAGAGACAATGAAGGACCCAGTAATCCCACTTCTGGGTATTTATCCGAAGAAACCCAAAACGCTACTTTGAGGAGTCATACGCATCCATATGTTCATTGCAGCATTGTTTACAATGGCCAAGAGGTGGAGGCAGCCTGGGTGTCCACTGATGGGAGAATGGCTAAAGTGGAGGTGGTACACATATACAATGGAATATTGCTCAGCCAGAAATGGAATGGGTTCTTGCCATCTGCAGTGGCATGGATGGGCCTGGAGGGTATTGTGCTGAATGGAGTGTAAGACTGAGAACGACAGATGCAATGTGATTTCACTTATATGTGGAATCAGAACTAAATTAACAAACAAAACAGAAATTAACTCATAGATACAGAAAACATTTTGATGGTTGCCAAATGGGAGGGAAGCTGGGGGTGTGGGTGAAAGAAAGGGAAGGGATTAAGAAATACAAATTGGCACTTACAAAATAGTCATGGGAATGTAAAGTAAAGCATAGGGAATATAGTCAATAATATCATAATAATTATGTATAGTGCCAGGTGAGTACTAAATTACTCAGGGGATCACTTCTTAAATTCTACAAATGTCTAACCACTATGCTATACACCTGAAATTAATATAAAATAATATTGAATGTCAACTGTAATTGATAAATTTTAAAAGGGGGGGGAAGGTAAAGAGGAATAAGAGGTTCAAATTTCTAAGTATAAAACAAGTCATGGGAATATAATATACAGCGTAGGGGATATAGTCAATAATATTGCGATAGCGTGGTATGGTGTCAGATGGTGCTGGACTTATCATGGTGATCACTTCTTTAGGTATATAAATGTTGAATAACTATGGTGTGCCCCTGAAAGTAATATAATATTGTATGTTAGCTATACTTTTCATAAAAACCTTTAAAGAAAAAAAAAAGAAAGAAAGAAAAAGAAGAAAATGTGGACAGTACTACAACGTTCAAAGACCAGGTGATGGGAAATCACAGTCCATAACAACTAAAATTCTGAGCTAAGATGTTTGAATGTACATTTGAAAATGAACCAGAGACCTTCCCCTGAGAGCCAGGGAAATGAGGTTTCCCCTATTCTTGTCCTATGTAAATGATTCTGAGAGTGGTCTGTGGAATGAATCACACCAATGCAAAATGATACAATTTATCCACAAGTATATCATGCTATCCCACTTTTTGTTTAGTAAGATAAGCCTCCATTTTTTATACTTATTATTTCCTTTATTGAGATATAATTGACATAGAATGTTTCTTTATCATTTTGTCACAAGATGTCTCCCTATATGCCTCCATTTTATTTTATTTTTTATGGTAAGGAGAAAAACTATTTTTATTCATCCTCTCCTTTGCGTACTTCATGTTTTTCTCTCTCGTGTTTTTATTGCCTTAAAGCATTTTCCAATGTTTTAATTAACTGATGGTTGTCATGACTCCATCATAGTAGAAGGAGGAGAGGCAGGGGAAATATTCATAGTAGGTTGTGTTGCATAAATGGTCATTACATGATCAGTGAGAGGCCTTTTTAAAAGACTCTTAAAAGGAGTACTTTCTGCAGAGCACCTGTGATACTGTTGAAAATAGCCTCATTTTTTGGCAACAGCAAAAGGTTCCAGATCTAACCAAAAGTTATTTTCTGTTCTAAGACATGGAATCAGCTATTATCCAGGAACTCCCCTTTCTTATTTTTTAAAATTATTTTTTTATTTATGTTATTTTTCCTTTATTTTTTAATTTCTCAATTATAGTTGACATGCAATACTATTTTATTAGTTTCAGTTATACAGTATAGTGATTAGACACTTACACAATTTATAAAGTGATCCCCGATAAGTCTAGTATCCACCTGACACCATACATAGNAAGACAAAGAGAGAATCCTAAAAGCAGCAAGAGAAAGACAACTAGTACCTTATAAAGGAGCTTCCATAAGCTTCTCAGCTGATTTCTCAACAGAAACTTCGCAGGCCAGAAGGGATTGGCACAAAATATTCAACATGATGAAAAGCAAGGACCTACAACGAAGACAACTCTACCCAACAAGGCTATCATTTAAAATCGAAAGACAGATAAAGAGTTTCCCAAATAAAAGCTAAAATAAATGAATGGGACTGTATCAAATTAAAAAGCTTCTGCACAGCAAAAGAAACCATCAACAAAATAAAGAGGCAACCAACCAAATGGGAGAAGATTTTTGCAAACAACACCTCCGATAAGAGGCTAACATCCAAAATATATAAGGAACTCATACAACTCAACAACAACAACAACAAAAAAAAAAAAAACAATCCAATTAAAAAATGGACAGAGGACCTGAATAGACATCTCTCCAAAGAGGATATACAAATGGCCAATTGACATATAAAAAAATACTCAACATCACTAATCATCAGAGAAATGCAAATAAAAACCACAGTGAGATATCACCTCACACCAGTTACAATGGCTATCATCAACAAGACAAATAATAACAAGCATTGGAGAGGCTGTGGAGAAAAAGGAGACCTCATACACTTGGTGAGAATGCAGATTGGTGCAGCCGCTATGGAAGGTAGTGTGGAGGTTTCTCAAAAAATTAAAAATAGAATTACCATATGACCCAGCAATCCCTCTCGAGATATCTACCAAAAAAAATCTGAAAACATTTATCCATAAAGATATACGTACTCTGATGTTCATTGCAGCTTTATTTACGGTGGCCAAGACATGGAAACAACCAAAGTGTCCTTCAATAGATGATTGGATAAAGAAGTTGTGGAATACTATTCTCCCATCATAAAATATGAAATACTGCCATTTGCTACATGGATGGATCTTGAGATTATAATGCTAACCGAAATAAGACAGAAAAAGTCAAGAAGCACATGATTTCATTGATATGTAGTATATAAAACTGAAAACAACAAAGAAACAAGACAAACAAATGAAGAAACAAAAACTCATAGAAACATACAATAGTTTAGTTGTTGGGGGGTGGGTAGATAAGGGTAAAA
>NW_017731413.1:2110180-2127602 GCF_001890085.2 Hipposideros armiger | reverse complement strand
AAAAAGTCGCATAGAAAAGGAACAGTGAAGTGTGAGAAGGAAACGCTGACAGCTAAATTACCCTTCAAGCAAAGAGAGATAATCCTCCTGCCAGGCTCGAGACGAGGGGGCATTCATACCAGAGCTCGAATTTAAATTCCAACTGCCCTGTATGGGCCTTCAGACCATTATATTTTTTCCTGTATTTAGCTATTAATTCTTTCTTTATTGCAATAAATGTTTGGATACATTCAGCCAGAGGCTTTTTGAATGATGAGCACATTTCTACAAAGCAGAAAAAATAAACATGGTATGGTGGCCGCCTATTTCAAGAAGCCCATATGGCCTCTTTCAGACGGGGTTGTCCACCTCTGGAGGCCAGCTTCCCATCCTAAAGCCAGCTTTATAAATCAATTACAAAATCCCAATCTCATTCTGTCACTCACTTTAGCTGTGTAAGAAAAGAAAGGGGGGGGGGGAGGATTTTTAATGACTTCAGAAACTTCCATATGTGCAAAAGCTGAAACCAGAAAATATTCATTTTCTTTTTTGGCAGATGACTCTGGTAATTAAGGTAAACTACTAATAACCTTTTTCAGAGTGCAGGATAGATTGTTCCCAAACATACTGAGAGGAATCATATTGAGCAGCTTGCCGCCCAGACAGATCCTTAGAGACAGCCCTGCCAAGAACAACAACAAAAAAAAAAAATTGCCCACAAAAAAAAATAATAAGCCTGAAGAAGTCAAAACCCGAGCCTGTACTAAGATTTTGATCTGCCTGATGTATTCTATGCTGTACCCATTTCTGATAATTTGCTCATGTTCCAGGTCTTCTCCAAAGTTGATATACAGACCAACCCTTTTTTAAAGCAGGCATTTTAACAACTGCATTTGCCAAAGAGTCTTGAGCAGTGGTTTGGCTAACTTATGCTGAAAAGGGCCAGATAATCAATATTTTCAGCTTTAACGTGTCTCTGGCAACTATAACTCTGCCATTGTAGCAAGAAAGTAGCCATAGACAATAGTGAACACATGAGTGTGTCTGCATGCTAGAAAATTTTTATTTATAAAAATGGGGTGGGCCTTATTTGGCTTGGGGTGCGGGGGGCTGAGGTAGTTTTCTGATCCCTGCTCTTGAGAATAAGGTAATAAGGTACGACACAGAGCAAGCCAGCGAGTTCCTCTCCCCAGGGTATAGACTTCCTGGTTCCAGATATGAGCTGTGCTACCTGGAGAAGACGAGCTTAGTCTATGGGGGAAAACAACCCATTTTAGGAGTCTAGACTTCCTGAACCCCCTGACAACTGTGACACATCACAGCATTATTTAGTTTCTTGCTCACTTACAATGAGTCACTGTTTGATTTGCAAGATTCTCTGCTTTAATGATAATATTGAAAGCCCACTAACATTAGTCACAGCAAGAAGCTGTCCCTGAAACTGGGAGAGGAAATTACTTTACAGTTCTAATTTCAGACTATGAACTGAAATGACTATCTATCAAATGGCTTTTAACGCTGCCTTTGGTACCAATATAAACAAGAATGATCACTTTCAAGTTATGTTGTTCTCCAGAGTAGAACATTATCTGGACTCTTGACTCGAGAGACTTGAACAGATGTGCTGTACAATATACAGGAAAAGCATGGGCTTTGACTCAGACAGACCTGGGTTCTAACCTCTGCTCTGCCATTTACTATCCATGGAACGTGGACAAGTTGTTCAACCCCTCCGAGTTTGCTTCGCCCATTGCAGAATGATGCAATTAGCCCTGCCTTGGCTCTCTCTCTACCTTGAAGGATTATTGGTCAAGAATTAGGGCACTGGGGGCAGAAGGCTATGAAATGATAAAATGGCTAAGGAATACCTTTGCCCATTGTGCAGTGCTCCTCACACAGGAAGGGTTATAATTTTTGAACCTGGAGCTAGCCACTAGACTTGAGAGTTCCTTCCCTTACATTGCATCAGTTTGTGCCTCTGGTGTGATTCTTAGAAGAGATTTACCCGTTGAAAATCCATCTGGTCTCATGGATTAAGTTATTGAGGAGCATCGTGACGACCAGGCATTGATACAGAAACATAGTGGAACTCGGTCCTCTTGCACCATTTCCTCTCTTCAGCTCTTAGGACAAAAATCATTAACTAGCTCTAGAGATAGATAAACAGGCAGGCAGATGATGTAGTCTCAATGAGGAATCACCTCTTCCCCTATTCTAAACTTTCCTGTCTTCCTTGTCCGTTCTACCCTGGAAATTGGCAAAAAGATGGTGCACCCCACCATGCTCTTAGTCACTGCCTTATCCCTAGGCCAGATAATTTCTCACAAGGAGATTTCTCCTCAACTCAAGATGTCCCCTATCTTGACTATTTCCACCTCTCCTGAATATAAAAATTAAAAAAAAAACTCATTTATTTTTTGCCATAATATTGTGCCTTTGCAATGACCAGAGGCGATTGGTCAGTCTGAGATAGGCTCAGGGGGTGAAGTAGCATTTATCAAAAACATCCTGTAGAGAAGAAAATGTAATTTAAATGGGGTGAGCAGTGGGGATGCCAGCCCTGTTCCTGGTTGATAAAACTAAATATTGTCAAGGTATCTATTTCTTACCCAATTCGTGTCATTTCTATAATTTATATCATTCCCAATAAAAATTCCTCTGGGGGTGGGGAGTATTTTGTTTTATATACCTTGACAAGATTATTCTAAAATTCATGTGGATGAATAAACAGATGAAAGCAGCTGAGGAAATTTTTAAATGAAGAGGGATGAATACATGCTTGACCTAACATTCCTAATTTTAAAACTGTGATACTCACAGTTTTATGAAAGAAAAATTGAAACCCAGATCTAGAAAGAGCTTCAAACTAAAACATATTTCAGTGTATATATGGTACAGGGTCAAGGATATATGGTAAAGGAATAAATATTAAGAACTTTGGTCATCATATAGTATTCTGTGAATACTTCTTTTTTTAATATATTGACATATGCCACACAACTGAATGCAAAGCATAGGGATACATCTCAATGAATTCTCATAAAGTGAGCACACCTATATAGCCAGCACCCAGTTCAAGAAATAAAATACTATCAGAATGCCAGGAGCCATTTCCCTCCCAGGGACATCCCCACCCCTACCACCAAGGTCTCTGATGGTCACTATTATCCTGACTTCTAACAAAAAGATTGGTTTTGCCTATTCTGTAACTTTCTATAAATGGACTCATACAGTGCATACTCTTCTGTGCCTGGCTTCTTTGGCTCAATATTATTTTTGTAAGATTTACCCATGTTATTGGAGTTCATTTTTTCTCATTGCTGTACAGTATTCCATTAAGTAAATATACATTGATATATTTTTCCAATTTATCATAGATTATTTTGTCTTGCTATTTGGGGGCTACGTGCTACAATGAACATTCTTGTGCAAGTCTTTTTGTTGAACGGATATACACAGTTCTGGTGGCATATGACTGGTGATGGAGGTACTGAGTCATCAAGTATGCACTCTTTTGTCTTTAGTAGACAATGCTAAACAGTTTTCTAAAGTGGCTGTGCCAATTGACATGCCCACCAGCAGTGTACGAGTTTCCTTTGCACCTCAGCCTCTCCAACACTTGGTATTGTCTATTTCATTTTAGCCACTTGGCAGAGTTCCGGCACGCATCTAAAAGTACAGTCATGCTTCCTCTGTTTACTTGTCTATCTCCCTCACAAGTTTGCAGAAATCCATTCTACGAAGTAAGAAACCAAGACCCAAATTCTTTACAGCACATACGTCCCTAATAGACAATGTTCATAGGACCAGGGAAGACAGGCTGCCTTCCTGAAAAGAGCTGAAAAACCTACTTCCAGATCATTAATGCAACTTGCTCATATTACCAGAGTCGCTCAGACACACACACACACACACACACACACACACACACACACACACACACACACACTCAGCATTTCTAAATGGAAGGTTTAATTTGGAAGCACACTGCTGTTAGTTAAATGATCCTGCAACCAACAGCCACGCATCTCTCCCTTATCTCCCTTTGGTTAAATGTTTTGAAATGAGTTTCAAATGGGGTTGGCTCCAATGACGGCTCTTCATTTCACCTTGTTTCTGCAGATGCCATTTGTGGGAATGTTTTATGATTCTATTAATTGCCCATGTCAAGAGGTTATTTTGTTGTTTCTAGACAAGTAGGATTATAAATGTAAATATTCTAAGGCAGTGAATTTCTTTAGAAAACTAAAATTTGTCCTTCCTATGTGAATCAATGCATATATTTAAAACTTGAATTGTTTCAGTTATTACTAATACGTAAAATATTTTGGGGGGCACAGGTCTATGTGTGGAAGCGTAAGGGCATATGCTGTGCTTTAAAAGCAGAGGGGGAGGCCAAAAGATGTGAATTAAAATCCCAGCGGTAGCATTTGGCCAATATCCTTAGCTTCTCTGGACCTCAGTTTCCTCATCTCTGGATAGGGAGCATGTAATACTAGCTATCTACTAGTGTTGTTATGAGGTGAAATGGACTTGCATAAAAAGACCTGACAATAATAAATGCACAGTTACTGCCTACTGGTGAGTGAGGGCTGAGGAATTCTGTCACAAT
Source organism: Hipposideros armiger (assembly GCF_001890085.2). Taxonomy (NCBI): domain Eukaryota; kingdom Metazoa; phylum Chordata; class Mammalia; order Chiroptera; family Hipposideridae; genus Hipposideros; species Hipposideros armiger. The sequence continues at coordinate 2,123,011 of NW_017731413.1, read as the reverse complement.
GATGAATAGCAAAAAGAGCTTATAGCATAATGACTGAGAGTTGAAGTGCTGAAGTGCCTGGATTACATGCTGACTTTACCTCTTATCTGCTGCGTTACTTTGGGCAAGTACTTTAACCCTCTGTGCTTCAGTTTCTGTATCTACAAAATGGGTAGACGGTACTAATTTCATGGTGTTGTGAAGACTGAAATAGTCCATGAAACCTACTTAGAGCAGAACTGGACCCAGCTGAATGAATAATAAGTATCAGCTGCAAACAGCTATGTGTTTGCCTTTAGGACCTGATTGTGTGGAAATAAGGCTGATTTCCTTTGTCGCATTTCACTTGTCCCAACCGGGGCGGCACCATTCTGGTCTGATCTTTCTTCTGCTATGTTCCTCGAAATGGAAAATAAACTACTTAATTATAAATAAAAACGGAATGTTTTTCTCCTAGGTGTCAATAAAAATGATTTTTTTTTCCTGAGGAAGAAAACACTCTTAGCCCTCCTGGCAAATCCCAGCGTCAGAGTCTTGCTGTTCTCGGCATGAGGGCTTGGCTCTTGCTGAGAGCTGCAGTGTGTCTGGGCCTCAACAGCTCCGAGCACAGCCAGGGGCCTCAGCACCTCAGGCAGACAGCAGTAGGCGCAGCTCAACATTCTGACACAGACCAGTGCCCACGATGGAGCCCTTACAGAAAGGTTACCAGGGGGGACAGCCTCTCAAGCCATGGCCACCAAGACTTTGCTTCGCATGGCAACATGGCCTCACCACACTACAGCCTTGCTCCAGGATGGATGTCTCAGTTCCAGCATAGGGAGAAAGGTCTAGATTTTGAAGTCAGTCCAGCCTGGGTTCAAGCCCTAGCTCCACCATTTCAAATGGTGTGACTTGGAGCAGGTTATTTACCCTCTGTGAGCATCAGTCTTAGTATCATCTATAATAAAATGGGGGTAAGAACACTTACCTCAGGTTCATCATGAAGCATACATGCGATAAAGTAGGATTGTAAAGCACTTCTGCCCATCGCTGGCCCACAGTAACTATGATTATAATTTTCCAAACCTTAGCACTAATGTATCTGAGCCACTCTACATAAGACCTCTCCCAGTGGAAGGAAACAAATGGGGGGGCTCCTGAAAAAAGCTTGGACTGCATCTTATCTCCTGCCCTTTGGAGTACAGAAGCAATTGGCTGTTTCAGTCCTGAAGGGCCTCACATGATCAGACTCTCAGTTGATTCATGCTGCAGGCCACAGAAAGAGAAGGCAGAGCTTTCACAGCTCAAGGACCTTTCATCGTTGCTTACAAACTGACCAGATTTCTTTCTTATAGAAGTTTTCTAAAAATGTCAAGAAGCAGCCAGCACCAATATTCAGACCTTCTTCAACCACTTCCCCTAGAAGAATAGGTATGGGAGATGCACGGTCTTACTTCCAAGGTTGTCACAGGCAATAGTTTACTAAATGTTTCACCACATCCTAGTTCTAATTCCAGACTAGAAAGGATTCAGGTTTTAGCTACTCTTATATATCAGGAACTGAAACATGGGGAAGCTCTGAAGTCAGACAGCCTGGTTGCAACCCAGATACCACCATTTACTACTGCATGACCTTGGACCCATTACTTAAGAGCTCTGAGCCTCAGTTTCTTCATCTGGAAAATGGACACAGTAATCATAGTACCCTCCTCCTAGGGTTGTTATGAGCATTAAATAAGTTGATCTATATAAAGTCCTTGGCATCAGGCATGTGATAAGCTCTAAACAAATGTTAGCTCTCATTAATTATTAAATGCCTAGTATGTTCTGGGCATTGTGCAAGGTTATGGATAATAGGCTATATACATTGTCTCTAGTCTTGTAGAGTTTACAGTACAGAAGCAAAAATATTAAACATACAGTTACACAGACAATTATTTATAGTGCAAGAACAATAAATGCTGTGAAGATGTTGCAGATTGTTTACATCCTTGGTTAACTGCGGCCTGTGAACTAAAGGAAGATTTGCTGAGGTGATCACATGAACCCAGAACCGACATTTGTAACATTCTCCATGGAAAGTAAATCTAGAAAAAAGTCAGCTCTGCTCACTTATTCCACTCTATCTAATGCTTTAAAGTAGTTTGCATTGCATTTTCACATCTGTATAGAAGCAAGGTGGTATTGTGATCAAGAATAGCCTCAGCCATCAGGCTGCCTGCGTTCAAACTCAAGTTCTAGCATGGACCAGGTTTGTGACAATGGATAGTTTCCATACCTCTCTGTGCTTCAGTTTCATCTGTAAAATGGACATAATAGTTCCACCATGTTATTGGGAAGGTTAACTAATTTAGTTGATAAGTCACTTAGGACAGTGCTTATCAAGTAGTAGGCACTCAATAAATAGTAGCTCTTATTATTATGTGACTTGAATGTCTCAACAGCCCTATAAGTAGGAGAGTTATTGCCTCCATTTACAGATAAGGAAACTGAGACTTCAAGAAATAAGCCAGTAATCCACAAAGATGGAACTCAAACCCAGGTGTCTATCTCCACATCCATTGTTATTTCCCCTACCCATAACAGCCTCTTCATTGGTTAAAAAAAAAAAAAGTTCTCTTTAAAAAGTCAACATGCTCTGTCTTTTCCCTAAAAGCAAATGACAGGTAGATCATTCTATGAATTCACCCGGCATCAACAAACACTAGAATCTCAGACTTCCAGATGAAAGTTTTCAGGACTCGCTACATTCTTATTATTGCTGCAAGGAAGGTGCAACGCACCAGCTCTGGACAAAGGTCAGCTTTCGCCCAAGAGCAAGCCCTGTGTTCACTAAATGCTGGAAAGGCTGCCTGAGAACAGAAAATGTATGCAACCTTCTGCAATTGTTCAGGCAGCACTAGCAACTGGACTCGACCTCCTTACTGGACATGGACTAGATGGTGTGGGCTTCTTGTGAAAGGCCCACCACTGTTCCCCAGAGTCGGAGATTCTCATATACAGCAGGGAGATATTTGACAGTATCTGGGAATTTTTTGGTTGTCATACTTGGGACGGTGTGCTGCTAGGTACAAGCCACAGATGCTGTTACACTTCCTACAGTGGACAGGACTGTCCCCCAAACAGAGAGACATTGCTGAGGTTGACGAACCCTGGTCTATCAAGATAACAGATTGGTTTGCAAATCTATTCCTAACTAGGGGCTGGCCGAGTGGCTCAGTTGGTTAAGAGCTCACTCAAGAGTTTGAGCTCTGAGCAACAGCGGTTCGAGTCTACCCCGAGCTGAGCAGCTGCTGAGCTGCCAATAGGTAGCAGGATGGCTCAGCTAAAGAAAAAAAAAAACAAACAAACAAACAAACAAAAAAATCTATTCCTAACTAGTCCTGCTGCCTAATTCTATTTTGCTTGTCAGAAGTAAAATATTACCTAATTCCCTTTTTCCATGTTTTATAACAAATCCCTACCATCATTTCCCCTTCCCAAATAGTTATGTATTTTTGGGTTAGCTTGATAAAGCTCTTATACTGAGAAAGAAAATAAATAAATAAATAAATAAATAAATAAATAAATAAATAAATAAAAATCACCATGTAGGGCAGCCAAGTGTCTTGTTGGTTGAGAGTTGGCTTGGGAGCATGAGCTCTGAGCAGCAAGGCAGCTAGTTCAGATCCCACATGAGGGCAATCATGCTGCACCCTCTACAGCTAAGATGGTGAACAACAACTAAACCTGGAGCTGGGCTGCCATGAGCCGCTGGAGACAGCATAGACTGCCGTGGGGCTGCAGTGGGCTGCCATAAGCTACCATGAGTGGCCGGTAGGCAGCGTGAGCTGCTGTTAGCCACTGTAAGCCATCGTCCAATGGCCGGTGACCAATCTGCCTCACCCGGAAAGAGCGCAATGATCACAATACCAACATGGGCCAGTGAAGCGACATCCTCCACAACTAGACTGAAGAACAAAAGGACAGCAACTTGTCTGTTCCCCTTCCCTGATTCCCCAACACTGTTTCCTCCCCCAATTCCCCAATAAAATCTTAAAAAAAAAAAAAAGTCAACATGTAGGGCCAGCCGAGTGGCTCAGTTGGTTAAGGGCGCGAGCTCGAAGCCACAGGGTAACCGGTTCAATTCCCACATGGGCCACTGAGCTGCACCCAAGCTGAGCTGCCAACAGGTGGCAGGATGGCTCAGCTGGTGAGAGCACATGCTCTTAACAACAAGGTTACTGGTTAAACTCCTGCATCAGATGGTGGGCTACACCCACCTGCAACTAAGATTGAACACAGCACCTTGAGCTGAGCTGCCCTGAGCTGTCGACGGATGGCTGGATACCTCAGTGGTTAGAGTGTGCACTCTTAGCAACAAGGTTTCCGATTCAATTCCCACATGGGATGGTGGCTATGCCCACCCGCAACTAAGATTGAACACAACACCTTGAGCTGAGTGGCTGCAAGCTGCTCACCAGGCAGCCGAATGGAGACTGGACTTGGAGCTGAGCTAGCTGCACCCAGATTGAAGGACAATAACTTGGCTGTTCCCTTTCCCCAATTCCCCAACACTGTTCCCCTTCTCCAATTCCCCAATAAAATTTTTTTTAAAAAGTCAACATGTAAAGGGTATAGGTTAAAGTGTTTCATGAAGAAGGAGAATGTTGTGACATATAACTAAGTAAAGTAGCAAAAGAAAGCTAAATGAAACCAAAGGTTTTATTTTGAAAGATAAGTGAGTAGCAAACTAGCTGACTTAAAATGAGAGGGGTTAAGAATATTTTCCTGCATAATTAAATCTCTAAAGATTTGGTTGGAGTACCATAGTTTACATCAGGTTAAAGCAAAAGATCACATTAGCAATTGCACAAGCTTATGTGCAGCACTTTATCCACAAAGCAACATTAGTAAGTCAATTTTAGAGAGTCTCCTCAACCATTACTGTAATATAAAAGAAGCAGGGCATTTAGGGAGCAAGATTTTTAATACAGTACATATACATACACACACACACACACACACACACAAACTTGTATTTATTCTATCAACTTATCTAAGAATTACAATTTTTTATTTTTAAAAAAATTTTAATTGTGGTTAAATACAGATAACACTTCATTTACCATTTTAATCATGTTCAAGTATACACAGTTCACTGGCATTGGTTACACTCACATTGTTGTGCAACCATCACCACCATCCATTTCCAACACTCTTTCCATCTTGCAAAACTAAAACTCTGTACCTATGAAACAATAGCTCCCCATAACCCCCTTGGAGTTATCATTTTAAAATCAAATACATTTTGGTCGGCCGAGTGGCTCAGTTGGTTAAGAGCGCGAGCTCTGAGCAACAGGGTCACCGATTCTATTCCCACATGAACCAGTGAGCTGAGTTTGAGCTGAGCTGCCACTGAGCTGCCAACAAGTGGCAGGATGGCTCAGCTGGTGAGCGGACGTGCTCCTAATAGCAAGGTTGTCTGTTCGACTCCTGCATGGAATGGTGGGCTATGCCCGCCTCCCCGCAACTAAGATTGAACACAGCACCTTGAACTGAGCTGCCAACGGGCAGCTGGATGGCTCAGTGGTTAGAGCGTGTGCTCTTAGCAACAAGGTTTCCGGTTTGACTCCTGCATGGGATGCTGGGCTGCACCCTCCACAACTAAGATTGAACAAAGCACCTTGAGTTGAGCAGCTGTGAGCTGCCAACAGGTAGCCAGATGGCGACTGGACTTGGAACTGAGCTAGCTGTGCCCTCTACAACTAAGATTGAAGGACAACAACTTGCCTGTTACCCTTCCACAATTCCCCAATAAAAAAATCTTTAAAAAAAAAATCAAATACTTTTTTTTTAAATCAGGATCATTTTCTTTCAGCTACTTAGTTTTTGTTTTTTTAAAACAAAATTGACTACAATTTAAAAGCTTTTCAAGAACTCAAATATTATGCAGTCCATTCTAATTTCGATTTTAGAAAGTTGAACAACAGAAGACAGTTGTTTGTAAATCCAGACCTGATGACAAGGACAGAAGTTTCTAGAATCCACTGTAGGAACAGCTTATCACTAGAGGTCAGTCCCATTTCCATTGAATATATATAAAGGAGAGGAAGGTTCCTGCATATACAAAACCCACTGACTATCTGGTCAGTATGGAAGAATGTGTTGGTCATCCCAGCCCACAACCCATAATTATGCCTTCAAACATGTTTGTCACAAGAGACAGAATATTCTATTTGCTATCAGAGCCCTCAAAAAGATTTCATAACATCAAGTTCAACAGATAACAAGTCACAAAGAGACACAATTCTTTGCAAATGACAAGGAATTTTTCATCTTAGGCTTTTGATGTGTAAGGACGTGTATTTGGAAGGAAAAGCTTTTATTATGGCTAACCAAAGAAAATGGGCCTTTTTGAAAAGAAAAATTTATCAGGAGTTTCTCCAGGACAAATGGTGTGACCCCGGGCTTTGTTCCTGGAGATGATGTGTCTTTGAGGACAATGGAAACTGCCTTGGGATTGTCTGACTGTCCCCTCCCTGTCGACACCAGGCAGCCCCTTACAAATGGGCTCGAGCTCCACAGTGGAGGTAGTGATGAAAATAGTCAATCACCTCACATTTATTTGGCACCGTGTGGTTCCCCGAGGTATCTTTTCTCTGCTTTGAGCTTTGTAGACACTGCTCTTCCACTGGCTAATGACATTAACAGGAGTATGGGATCTCATCTATGAGCAGTGGCCAATTTGAGCAAAAGCACTTGGTCTGGAAAGCTCCAAATTCACTAAATATACACATTTAAAGGTAGATTTCCTTTAGAATGGACCACTATTTGTATCAGACTTCCTTTAAAAAAACACTGAATAGAAGTGTGTGTGTGTGTGTGTGTGTGTGTGTGTGTGTGTGTGCTTCATCCTGTGGGCTCTGTTTATTGATTATGAATCAAGCACTTCAACTCCTTTTCCTTTTCTTAAGGAAATTAGGTCAGGGCTCAGGATAGCCTGACCAGCTCACCTCTCAGGTGAAGCTGGTCTCCTCAAGCTCAGGCCACAGTCATTTTTTTCCATCTGCTGGCCTCAAAGATTCAGTGAAAATAAAAACATCAGAAGCATCAGTTCAGGCAAGGCTCCTCATGAAATGTTCCCTTTAATGACACTGTAATGTCGTGCCCCTTGGTGTGCCATTTTATTGTGAGACTTAATCAAAGGCGAAAAGAAATAAAGATACCGGGCTCCGGTGCAGGTGCTTCTTTGTTGGAGTGCGTTCCGAGGGGAGGGGGGAGTGGTCCACAGTGGCAGGGGCTTGTGCACAAAGGCTGAGCTTCCCGGGGTCTTGGCGGTGGTTTTTATGTGAGTCCAGAGGTCTGCTCTGTGTCTGTGTGTGTGCTTTGTATAGTCCCATATACATGGACTCCAGGATTAAGAGAGGAAATCTGTGTGTATGTATATACAGAGAGGGGGGGGTGGGACACAGAGACAGAGAGATAGACAGAGATAGAAAGAGACAGAGAGAAGAGAGAGAATATGTGTTATGTCAAGGAGTTTTCTGTAGTTCTGCAAAGGCCCTGGGTTTACATGTTTACAGGGGTAATATCTGTGTGCTCATGCATGTACAATGGAGTAAGGGATTGGTGTGAGTGGTCTGTCTGTATGTAGTATACGTGTGTGTGTATGTGCATTGTTGTGTGTGCATGGGGAGTGTTCATGGGTTATATATGTGCTTGTAGGGTGCATATATGAGGTATGTGTTTGTGTGCATTGTCTCTGTGTGATGTATGGTATGAGTTCACACTGTGATATAGGTGTGTGCTCATGGTTTTGTGTATTTTCACATATGTGCATGCATGTGGTCGTATGTGTTCATGTGATGGGTGGGTGAATACATGAGTGTGTACTTACATGCCCATATATACATATGATCTGCAGAGTCCTCTATAGACCCTGGGATTTGAGTGTGTTCATTGTATAGTACTATCTTATATTTGTGGGTACATGTGTCCATTTGGGCTGCCTGTGGCCCTATACACTGTATCAGGGCCAGCCATGGCTATTTAAAAGAAAAGACAAAGCACTTAAGTGCCAAACTCACAGTGGTTACTCAGTTTGGTAAATCTTTTTGAAAAAGAAAGGGGAGAAGAAGGAAAGATAATTCCAAAGAATCTCAAAGTGGGGATTTTTACCTTGACATGGATGTTAGGATTTAAGGGATGATGCTAATGAATCACACTTCTTCCCTTATGGGTTCTGAACCGTTGAAAAGATAGACCCAGATCAACAAAGCTGAAAGGATCACCTTTATTTCCAATAAGCCTGCCTTGGAGAATGTCCCTTGACCTGTGTGTGACCAGACTGACTTCCAACCAGAACACCAGACCTCGCTCCAGAGGGCAGAGCCACCCTACAGAGTTCGTGGTCCGGAGGGGCACAGAATGGACTTGTGGTGAGGACAGGCTGCTGGGAAAGAGAGAACCCAAGGGGCTGGGCTTTCACACACTATGACTCTCTTCCCAGCCAGGGAAGAATACGGAAAAAGGGACAGACGCTTTCTTCTTCCTAAGCCTTGCTTTCTGCCACAGGGTGGAAGTTCCCACCTTATGGATCAAGGCAGAAAAAAGAAAAAAGAACAGAAGAAAGAAAATACTTTCCCTTATGATTCCAAAGATTTTGCTCTCTTAACCCACCAGGTTTATGCATCCAGGCTGTGGTCAACTGAGAGTGTGTGAAGAGATTGTGGAGTGCCCACGGTGGGGGGGGGGGCAGACCAGGGCGCCCTCATGAGGCCACTTCTTCCATGCCAATCACCAATCCTTTATGTTTCTTCCTGAGATTGCTGGTGAACACTAGCATGTACCCTCACATGGGCAAAACCAGTTCATGAAATAACTCCAGTGGGGTAGTCTAGGCCACAAATCTCACTCTCGATTCTACTCTCATCTTTAATCATGTCCAACAATGTTAGGGAAGTCCAATTCCTTCTCCTTGCAGATTTGCACATCACTATACCCTTCCCATAGAATAAAACTTCCCACCTGCCCTAGCCCTTACTGGATCCTCTCCAACCCAGAAGCATCTGTATATCTGATTGGCTGGTGGGAAGAGTCCACATTTTTTACCTGGGTGGGTTCCTGTTTGTATGGTTCCTCTGTCCATACCATCAGCAGCCCCACAACATCAGGGCAGTTTCTGACCTACACGCTCCCTGCAGTGGGTGGTCCCAAAGTCTAAATAGGAAACCTGGTTGGCAAAGGTCCAAAGTCATGTCTTCCAGTCCATTACTGCCAGCAAAAAATCCAAAATTTTGTCTCCATCTAAGTTCTATATTTATTTCTCAACTGGCTTTTAACTCAGAGATCCTCTTCAACTTTAATAAAAGATGCCAATTGCATGGACGTTAGGGAACGAGAGAGGCAAGTTTGTATTTATGTTGGAGGTGGTGATTATGATGTAGATGGGATTGTTCCCAGTGCCACTCAGGCTCACAAAGCCCTCCTCTCCTGATTCTTCATAACATCTCTCTCGTGCTGGTTCCTGATCTTTTCTATTACCATTTCTAGGCCTTAATTGCCTTTCACCAGACTTTCACTACCACCTCCAACTGGGCTCCCAGACAAGTCTTAGGTCCCGGCCAATCCAGCCCACACATAATTGCCACGTTTAATCTTCCTGAAATATTTCTCTTAAAATGGCAATCCCCTGGTCAGGCATGCGCAAAGACATCCAAATGTCACTCTAGAGGACTGAGCCCAAATTCTTTATCCTATGTATCACGGTCTTCCACCATCTGGTTCATTTCCAAATTTATCTCTGTTCTCCCCAAATCTTCTTCTCCCAATAAACCCAGATATACCCACAGGAATTCCCACCTTTCTACTTTTACACTAATGTCATATCTTAAATAAGTCAAATTTATGAGAATTCAATATTATGTAACCTTCCCACTTACCTGGACTTTCCTCCATTCCACATTATACACAGACCGCGTCTTTTTTTTGAGTGAAATTCACTCCACTGCCGACTGACCATTCCTCTTCTTCAAACTGAACACCAGCACCTCAACCTGGCGCTTTGATATGTGATCCGCTTTTTCACATAACCTTGGCCTGGGCATCAGAAAGGTAGGGTGATCATTCCTCCATCCTTGAGCTCACTTGGACTTGTCAGCAAATTGAGATACAGTTTAGAGACACCAAAGAGCTGGCCATGGAGGCAAAGCACCACCTCCTCGTCCTTCACCAACCTTTAATTGCCTTTTATTCCCAATATCACAAGCATCTTGCCTCACAAGTTTGACTCTAGTGATTTCAGCGAGGCTATTTTTCTTCAACACCATCCCAAACACAAGCCAACTACAGAAATTTGAGGGCTGGACAAAGCTCTGTGGTCCAAGAAGTAACAATCTGTGCTAACTCTGCAGGGAAAAGTGTATTGGGAATCAATACAAGGACCGATACTTTGTTGTCTATTTAAGCGAGTTTTAAGAGTGAAATCTGACTTTCCAGGGATTTATGTTTATGTGCCCCTCTTTTGAATGTAACTCTTGCATTAGACATGACACTGCTGTGCCTAATCCAAGTGCTCAACCCAATTCCCTCTTTGTTTCAATGCACCGTGACAGTCCCACAGACTCCTCAGTGCTGCCTCTGACCACTGAGCCCTCAATGACCTCTCTCTCCTCTGGACTCACTGATACTTGCACATTTTCCTGGAATGTAATTTATGCAACCTTGTATCGTTAGTCATCTGGTGATGGGTGGTGTGTGTGTGTACATAGCCAATCTGTCTGATGGGATTGTTATATAAACCCCTAGCAGGCAAAGATATTATGTCTGTCTTTGCATTTCTAGCATCCAGCCAGGGTAAATTCTGGGTGAACATGTGTGACATCAAGGAATGAATAAAAAAGATGGTTCTTTGGAAAGACCTCAAAGTCAAGGTGCCAAGAAAAATGTTTGCATATCCTGCCCACCTAGAAAATGCCTGTTCATCCTTAATGATGCAGATCAAATGCCAGCTCCTCTTCAGTGCAGTTGAAACAAACACAGCCTTTGGAGTCAGCCAGACAGGAATTCAAATATTTTCTGCACCACAACTGGCTGAGTGACTTTGAATGGCAAGGTGTCACTGAGCCTTGGTTTCTACTTCTATCAAATGGAAATAGTGATAGCCACCTTAGAAGGTCAAAAAATAAATAAATTATTTAACATATAAACAGTGCCTAGAACAAGGTAGGTATGGAATAAATGGTAACTATTAATATTTTCTTCAGTGTCTCCTCTGTGCTCTCACCACACATTGCACATGTCGCTATCAAGTTTTTTATACAGCATAGGCTGGGAGTTCTCAAGGGCAGGAATTATCCCACATTTATAAGCACTTAGGTCAGTCTCTGTGCCAGTCACTCCATATACATTATCTTGTTTAATCCTCACAACAAACAATGATTATCCCCACCCTAAACATGAGAAAACTGGCCTTGGGAGGTTTAAAAAACTTGCACCCAAGTTCACACAGGCACAAGTAATGGGGGTGGTCTCTGCACAAATGTCACTCCAAATCGAAGTCCACGTCCTTAACCTTCACTATGTCAGGAGCCAGGAGGTCTTAGCCATCCTTGTGTCACCCCTCCAATACTAACTAGCACAAGTGGCATGAATAAACATTTACAAAGGGATTATTCAGTAAATGAAGGGATTCTGATTTTATATAAATGAATATCTATGTTCCACTTTGAGATGATCCCACATCTGGAACAGGGCCTGCGACTTGTTTGCAATTGCATAAGTAACCTTTTCAGGAAAGGGATCTAAACCTACCAGCTTCCTGTTTCGCAGGAGGCACACATTTAGGACATAAAGGAAGATTCTCCCACAGGTCCTGAGGAAGGATGTTTGTTGCAGCATTATTTGTGGAGGTAAGAAATTGGGGTATCATCACTGGGAGAGTAGAGGGGCAATATGTGATAGATGTTCACCCTGGGTACAGTCATTGGAAAAATAGATCATAAGTGGACAAAGCAACATGGGTTTTCTTAAAGGCAAAGTGCTGAGTGAAAGAAGAAACAAAGACTTATAACAGTACCATTTACACAGTACCGTTTCCATAAATTAAAAATGCGTACACCCAAAGCATACCACACATTTGGTCATGTGGTTAGTAATAAGAGCATGATTCAGGAGCTCAGCTGCCTGGGTTCAAATCTCAACCTCGTTGCCTAGTAGCTGTGTGACTTTAGACAAATTATTTAACCTCTCTATGCTTCAGTTCTTTCATCTATTAAATGGGGATAATAAAGGTACTTAACTCATAAAGTTGTTATGAGAATTAAATCATTATACGTAAAGGGCTTAGAACAAAGCCTGCCTGGTACATAGTAAGTTCTATACAGGGTTTTTTTGGGGGTTTTTATGTTTTTTTATTTTATTATTATTATTATTATTATTATTATTATTATTATTATTACTACTATATTTTTTAAAACACATACAAAGAAAGGATACATATTAAAGACAATGAAACAACTGCCTATAGGGAACAGAATGGGGATAGAAAAAATACAGACAAACAAGAGGAGCTTTGCATGAAAGAGCAATGGTGATTTACCATGAACTCAGAAGCATGATTAATTTAATCCTCTTCAGTTTACATTTAAAAATAAATAAATAAACAAGAATTTACTAGTCAAGTTGTTATCAACCATTTGCCTTACTGAGTTTGGTAAATAATTATTTCCAACTTACATTTGTGGTAAGTCAATCTATTCACAGTTCGAAAACTCACCCTAAAATTAGGATCAGCTTATAATTAAGATATGACTACAGCTAAGCCAAGCTTGCCCCAATACCCATTCTGAACCAACACAGCCATTGGGTAATAAATAAAAAAGCATGCAGGGC
>NW_017731413.1:2100258-2103095 GCF_001890085.2 Hipposideros armiger | reverse complement strand
GCTGAGCTGCCAACAGGTGGCAGGATGACTCAGCTGGTGTAACAACAAGATTGCCTGTTCAATGGTGGGCTACGCCCACCCACAACTAAGACTGAATTCGGCACCTTGAGCTGAGCTGCCACCTGATGGCTCAGTGGATAGGGCTTGCATTCTTAACAAGGCTGCCGGGCTCAACTCCCACATGGGATGGTGACTACGCCCACCCATAACTAAGACTGAACTCGGCACCTTGAGCTGAGCTGCCACCCGGATGGCTCAGTGGAAAGAGCGTGCACCCTTAACAAGGATGCTGGTTCGACTCCCACATGGGATGGTGGCTACGCCCACCCGCAACTAAGCTTGAACACAGCACCTTGAGTTTAGAGGCCACGAGCAGCCAAAGGGAAACCAGATGGCAACTGGCACTCTCCACAACAAAGATTGAAGAACAACAACTTGGCTGGTCCCCTTCTCCAATTCCCCAATAAAATCTTTAGAAATAAAGAAGTCATAGGAGGGTTAAATGGATAAGAAAGCAAAACTCCTTACATTTGCTGCCTACAAGAGACTCACTTCAGATTGAAAGACACACACAGACAGAAAGCAAAGGGATGGAAAAAGATATTTCATGAAAATGAAAATGAAAAAAAAAAGTTGGAGTAGCAATACTTACACCAGACAAAGTTAGACTTTAAAACAAAGGCTATAAGAAGAGATAATGAAGGACCCAGTAATTCCACTTCAGGGTATTTATCTGAAGAAACCCAGAACACTACTTTGAGGAGACCTGTGCATCCATATGTTCCTTGCAGCATTGTTTACAATGGCCAAGATGTGGAGGCAGACTGGGGGTTTGTCGATGGAAGAATGCATAGAGGCGGTGGTACATATATACAATGGAATATTGCTCAGCCAGGGAAAAGAATGGGTTCCTGCCATATGTGGAGGAATGGATGGACCTGGAGGGTGTTGTGCTGAGTAGAGTATATCAGACAGAGAAAGACAAATGCTATGTGATTTTGCTTATATGTGGAATCTAAGAACAAAATTAACAAACAAAGCAGAAANAAAGAAAACATAGCAAGTAAACTATCTGACATCAGTCTGAGTAATATCTTTTTGGACATGTCCCCTTGAACAAGGGAAACAAAAAAATAATAATGATAAACAAATGGGACTACATCAAACTAAAAAAATTTTGCACAGTAAAGGAAATCATCAATGAAACAAAAAAGCAACCTGCTGAATGAGAGAATATATCTGTAAATGATATACCTGTTAAGGGGTTGATATTCAAAATATATAAGAAACGCATGCAACTCAATAACAAAAAATAAACAATCCAATTGAAAAATGGGGATACAATATACAGTGTGGTGATGACAGTTAATAATACTATATCGTATATTTGAAAGTTGCTAAGAGAGTAGATATTAAAAGTTCTCATAAGAAAAAATGTATAACTATATATGGTGATGGATATTAGACTTTTTGTGATCATTTCACAATATATGCAAATATCAAATCATTATGTTGTTCACCTGAAACTAATACAATGTTATATGTCAATTATACCTTGATTAAAAAAATAAAATAATTTTTAAAAGAGATAATTAAGCTATAAATTTGCCAAAAGCTACACAAAACAGGAAGATTCATAACAAAATAATTCCAAGTGACCTTAGCCTCCAGCTTAACTAATGATATCTGGTACTACAGATAAGATGGGATCATTCCCTAGGAGGCAAGCCAGTGACTGCACTGTGGACAGAAGATAAACATGTAGGCAATTATTACTCAAGAGATTGGAGGAGGAAAGAATTTTTACACCAATTTCTTTTGAATCTTATCAAATTATTAATACTAAATTCAGTAACAAGATGCAAATGCAAAGTGATATGATTATGCTGTGGGTGGAGTCCTAATTTTTAAATTGTATGTTTTAATACAAACATCAAATATACATAGGTACGATTTTTTTTTTTTGCAATACCACAAGCCAACGCCAAATCCAGTCTACAGAGAAGTCCTGAGAGATCCAAATAGGCGCAGTAGATAAACACTATGCCTGTGTCCTTCTGTGAACACATTAAAATTACAACTAAATTATCGAACAGTCAACCTGGAAAACTGTCTGAAGTCTAGCCAAACAAAAGTCCTATAACTAAAATTATAAAGAAAAAGCCATGCCAAGACTGGTAGAAGGGGAAGACACGTGGAACAGGCCCCAAACCTCCCTGTGGCAGTTGAGAATCAGGAAGAATACCAAGGTTCCCCCTAGAGGAGTGAGAGACCCCAGCCCCCCACACTAGGCTCCCCAGCCCAGAGTACTAGCGCCAGGAAGAGGAGCCCCCACAAAATCTGGCTATGAAAAATGGTAAGGATTCTGACCATTCAGGTGGAACAGAAGGCTGTGGGGAAACCCAGACGTTTTCTTAAACAGCCTGCACACAGAGTCACTGGCTCGCAGGCACTCACCTTGGGCTTCAGCGGACTGCTGGTGACTTGGGGGGCCTTGGAGACATAAGGAGGGGGCAGATTGAGGAGTCTAGCTTCAGGGGGAGGACTGGAGGACAGTCAGCATTTTCCCGGTGAGAGGTACTTCTCCCATGCAGCCGGCAGCTGGGCACCATCTTTCCTATGTTGAGCCCACCCCCACAGGCCAAATCTGAATCTGATTGGCCTGGTGAGCTCCACTGATCTGCCCTGTTGACTCAGCTGGGAACCCACGCCACCCAACTCTCCCACAGCTGGAGGCACTTTCTCTGCAAGCAGCCAGCCCTGCCCACATTGTACTCTTTCTTGAAAAACTATTAGAGTCCACAGACCCAAGGCAGGTGGCAACTGGCCTCAGTGTG
>NW_017731413.1:2087243-2096733 GCF_001890085.2 Hipposideros armiger | reverse complement strand
CCATGCTATTCCTGAGTAAAACAATGTATTTTATACATTCATTACCCATCTTGGGATAACTAGTGTATTCTACATTTTCCATATGTTACTTTTTCTATCACTAGAAGAATAAAACAGGGAAACAATGTTTGATTATTTACAGTATTCAAGGAATATTGGGCATTGTGTTGGTGCTTTTACATCTTTTATCTCATTCAATCCTCACAAAAGGTATTAACCTCATTTGGGGAAATTAAAATTCATACCACTGGTATGTGAAATGGAAACATTTAAGCTTAGAGTCCCTTTTAGTTTTCTCCTCTATGAAATGTATTTAAACTAAAAACTTCTCCTCTATAGAATCCATCAACAACCCCTATTCAACTCTCCCCACCATGAAGACCCTTTTTCTAAAGCATCAGTAGATAAATCATGATTTTGCAGAGCATCTGTGGAAAGATGATTACCAATATTTGCAATGTGAAACAGAAATTCCCAAATGTTTCAATCCTTGTTTTTAAGTCATGAATTTATGTTCTTTATGCCCCCACAATTAACTAGATGTTTTATTTTAGCATGTATTGTTCAAAAGTACCACATAACGTTATTGCTTGCTCTAGTGCCCCATAACATTGGAATAGATTCGCTTGGCTTCCACCCCAGAAAAATACCCAACATTTAGGACGTACTCCAGCAATCCCTCCTTCCTCTCTGCTCTGGCGTATGTATCACCTGTATCACTGGAATTTCAAGGCAATTCAATTCATAATTGTAGAAAACGATATCTGAGTGCTTAATATGTGCCAATGATGTGGAAATGATGCGTGAGATAGGATGGATGGCTATGATTATTATCCCTATTTTTATAGATGAAAACACAGGACCTTAGACAGGCTAAGTAATTTGCCCCAGTTCTAATAGTTAATATGTAAAAGAGCTGGGACTTGAACTTGGTTCTCTTTGACCAGGTAGCTCATACCCTTAACCTACCTACAAGAAATCAGGTACTGGCTGAGATGTTGGCAAACACAGCAGGTATGTGAGTCAGTTCCTGTCCTGGAGGGATCGCAGTCCAGTGGGTTAAACAGAAATATGCTTTCAATTGCACTGCACTGTGAAAAGTGCTAGAACTGGCTGGGACCCAAGGTCATTGGTGCCGGTAAAGAGGAGTAGCTAATCCTACACTCAGAATGGAAGACCTTGCTTTATCACCTATCTTCTGTCTCTCTACCAAGAGACCAGAGCCACATACATCTTTGTTTCCTTAGTCTCAAACATGATTCCTGACACATAATAAGTATCATGAAGTGGCCCACACTTTAGAGCCAGCTCTGTACAACCCAGAGTGAAGGGTGGGTACCTTGACAAATAAGGCAAGTTAGGACTAAACATACACTTTCTAGCTAAGATGTTACCCGCCCAGATTGACACCAATTTTATTTTTCACCTAGGCTGGTATTTGAAAAGATGTGAACTAGTTGGACAGAAAGATCCCAGAGTAAGCAGCCGCTGGACTGTTTCTAATCCCTGGGGCAGCTTCCGACAGGGTACAAAGGATAGACATTGGTCATGTGACTGAGGAAGCGGCCACGAGGCAGCGGTTCCTGAGCAGTGGGAAGAGACAGCAAGTCAGACTTGTAGGAAATGAGAACACTATCCTTAGCAACTGGTCCAGGAAGCCCAACAATAACCCCTGCAACAACAGGCCCCAAATGGCCAGGGCTTGATTGATAAGGATAGCCTCCCTCATTTTTGTCCCCACTTGCAACTTAGGACCAACCAGAAACAGCCAAATATACGACACCCACAACCAGTCACATAAGATGTCCCGCTTCTAGTTAACCTGCACATAGCTTCCTCATGCCAGCAGCCTTCAGTCTGGGTGTGCCTGAAGCCTTCTCTTTTTTCTGCTATAAAGCTTTCCCACTTCTCTGCCTGCCTCTGGGTCTGCCAAATGCAAGTGATGGCGGCTGGCTCCCTTGCTCCAGCAAGCTCTGAATAAACAGCCTTTGCTTGTACTCATTTGATTGGTCTTCATCCATAAATTTTCTCTGGGCTATGTTAATTCTCTTTCATGTCCCACACCAATCTGCTTTCCATGCTGATTTACACAGGTTTGTGTTTGACTAGTCTTTCTTTTTTTTTTAATCTGGGTGGACATTCCAACTGCAGAGAATTCCTAAGTCTCTCTTTCTGAAATTGCTCATTGTGCAGACTTAAAGCTCTGTAACTTCATCAATTGATTAGTTGTATTTCTATAGCTTCTGCTGTTTCTGTTCCAATTTGCTACTGTGGTGACAGTTCTCTCATACAACCATTTGGGTCTTTGCATAATGCCTTCATCTTTGCTGCTGAAGAAACAACAAAAGTACACAAGATAATAAGCCTCTCGGGACATCCTCTGAGATAGGCACTGTAATTGTGCCTATATTACAGACAAGAAGACTGAGGCGGAGAGGGTTATAACTTGATGGTTATAGTCAGGATCCAAGAAGAAAGTTTAGCAGCTAAGTAGGAATTTGCAGCAAAAAAGGATCTGGGTGGTTCTATTAAGAATACACCACAGAAAGATAGGTGCTTAGGTACAAATGAACTGGGAGAGTAGGCCAAAATGTTTATAAGTACCAAGTTGTCTTTTCAAAATTTTCCCATTTATGAAATGCTGGCATCTTCCATTTTAGCACTTAGGGAACTATTGTATTGAATTATATTTGCTTCCTACATTCTGCATTAAGTTTCTCTGAAGTGTTATTCACTTTCCTATGGGAGAAGATGCCTGAAAGAGGCAAATTATTCTTTTTTTCAACAGGACCTAACCTTCCCATCTCTCCTGCAGCCTCAGCCCTCAAGGTCGCTAGGACCTCATCTAAGCAGTGAACAATAGGGCAGGCGTTTGTTCAAGGAGCCTGAGTTCATATTGTAAGAAAAGAAGAGGAACAGCCACTAAAAATGTTTGATTTAACAAGGCAGTTTGTACCTTGTGAAATGTACAGGTTATTAATAAATTGCATTTCTTCTCTTTTTATAGAGTACATTCCTCGTATGGTGTTTTGGTTTATGTTTTATGATAGGTGCTATAGTTTCAGCGTTTGAATATGGGTTTCATTAATCCTTAATTTGTGCCTCTCCCAGAAAAAGCCTGAGGATTCTAGACTTTGCACACAGTGCCCTCTTCTGGATGAAGTGGCTTCTCCTTTCCTGACTTGCAAAGCTCAGAGATACTGAAAAAAGACAAGGGAAGGCTCCTGCATGGTGGGGATTGCTGGTCTTCGCTGGGGACATACAGAGGGCTGCTCAAGGTAGTCAGAAAGACCCAGGCCCAGTGCTGTCCCAATGAAAGGTGAGAGAGTCCTCAACTTCTATACAGAAAAAAAAAGCCAAGGGGAGGATGTACTCACTGTCTAGATTCCAGGCATCTAACCAGAAACCTAAACACCTGAGAAAGTTAGATGAATGAATTTAATCTCACTTCGGATTGGACAGAGGCTCAAACAGAACCTTGGTGGACTTAAAGAAAAAATGTCACATCCTGAATGCTTAGAATGGCTCCTGGAAATCAGGTCCTGTTCATCTCTTATATTTATTTAGCTCCCATCAAAGCAACTGAGTCATAAAATATATAGTCATAAAATATATAAAATATATATAGATTGCATTTAAAGGATGCTTTTTAAAGACATGCTAGCCTAGAAGTTGAGGAAATACTGGCTTCTCTGAAAAGAATAGGGAAGGAGTATGTGAACATTGGTGCTGTTCACTGATATTTCTGGTCCTCCTTCTGGGCACAAATGAATACTGTACTTTCTGTACCTGCATGATGTTAGATGTGACAACGTGGCTTGCTGTGGCCAATGAAGTGTGAGTGGAAGTCAAGACTTAAAGAATTGCTGCAAGGGCCTGCCGAGTGGCTTGTTGGTTAGGAGTTGGCTTGGGATTCCAGCTCTGAGCAGCACGGCCCCGGTTCGGATCCCTCATGGGGGCCAGTGACACTGCCCTCTACAGCTAAGATGCTGAACAACAGCTCAACCTGGAGCTGGGCTGCTGTGAGTCACTGGTGATGGCGTAGGCTGCAGTGGGACTGGCCAGCAGCTGGCATGAGCTTTCGTGAGCTGCCATGAGCCACGGTGAGCAGCCGTCCATTGGCCGGCGAGCAACTGCCTTACCCGGGAAGAGCACAATGATAATATCAACATGGGCCAGTGAAGCAACATCCTCCACAACTAGACTGAAGAACAAAAGGACAGCAACTTGTCTGTTCCCCTCCCTCAATTCCCCAATAAAATCTTTAAAAAAAAAAAAAAGAATTGCTGCAAGATGCGCCACCTTTCCTTCCTCTCCTTACCACAGGGTGGGCAAACTACAGCCACCAGACCAAATCCAGCCCACTGCCAGATTTTACAAATAAAGTTTTATTGCAACACAGCCATGTCCGTCCATTTACATATTGCCTGTGGTTGCCTGCGTGCTGCAATGGCAGAGTTGAGTAGCTGTAGCAGAGTTCATATGGCCAGCAAAGCCTAAAATATTTATCATCTGGCCCTTTTTAGAAAAGGTTTGCCAAGTCCTGCTCTGGATAATGGGGTCTCTCAGGGAAAACATCATGGAGCACAGCCCATGCTGGACATGACGGACATGTAGCATGAGAAGGAAATAAACCTTTGTTGCTTTAAACCACTGAGATGTTGAAGTGGTTTTGCTGCTCCAGCATGACCAAGCCCATCCTGACTGACATACAAGGTAAAGAAGGATCTGTAACAAAAATAGAAAAAGAGAATGTATAGCCAGGATCTAAAACATCTTGAAAGAAGCTCTCCAAACATTAATGATGTAAAATGTGCAAATTCAATGTCACTGACACTGTTCTTTTAACCAGGTGAGGAATAAGCATGATCCCCACATGCAAGTGAGGTTGTCTCTCAGGTAAGCCAGACAAAGGTGTGATATCTCACACACCACCACCCCAATATCTAAATGAATTAATTTCTGTATCTAAGGAAGGCCAGGCAGCTTTTAATCAGACACTGGTTTGTTTTATGAGAGGAGTGAACAGGCTCATTACAGCAAACCTCAGGCACACATTGATAAATTCCCAAACTTGGGCTCTTATGAAACTCAGAAACACACTTCCCATTGCCCTCGCACTTCTCAATCACTGCGCCCGAGGCAGCCACCTGATTGGTGAACATCAGCCATCCACCATCGCTCGTAGATAGATCACTCCCACCTAATAAGGCCTTAAAATTGTCATCATTTTCTTTACTTCAACATTTGAAAGAAATGTGAAAGACTGATCTACCACTAAGTTGGCTGTTTGGCAACTTCCCCTACCTGGTTAAGGAGCAAGTTGTTGTAAATAAAGGCAGCTTTCCTGGACATTTTAAATGGTAACAATCACAGAAATTTCAGCAACTCAGAGAAGAAGGGAAAGGGGTAAGGAGCAGGCTGCATAAAAGCGGCCATGGGCAATGCACATCGCCCCTAGGGAACCAGGGTAAAGCATTCCCCGTTTCCCTGGATTAAAAGTGGTAACCACCCATAGCTCAGAACTTGGAGGAAAGGGGGCGCTCCAGTCCCATGTTTTCTATCAGACTTGATCTCACATCTGCCTAAATCTAATAGCCCCTCTGTGTCCCAAGGCAGGATGCTGATGGCTGGAGGGGCGTGGTTCCTTATTGACCCCTTGGCAGTACAGAGGTGGTTCCACTGGACTCTGGTCAAAACAGACAGCAGATATCCACACAAGACCACTGCAGATAAACAGGGGCATCAATCAAAAAGGCATTTGTGAAATGGGGAATAGCACAGAGGGGTGGCAGGAAAGATGTTCTCAGTCTCGGGGATCCGCCTCTGGGCATTCTGTAAAGCAACTCGATCCCCCTGATGCTATGGATTTGTGCTACTCACGGCTGCTTCATCCAAATTCAGCTCAGAATGGAAATTCTTCTAACTAATACAGAACTCCACACTCCCTCGGGCTGTGACAAGTGTTCTCCACAGGCCCAGAAACTGAAGAGAAAGAAAGGGAGGGTTTTGTGGGGGTTTTTTTTTTTTCTTTTGCCATTAGTGCCAGCCTTCTCTGTGAGCCTGTCTGATTACTTCCAATCTATTCCAGGACAATCAGTAGAAATGAGCTTCCCAACCCCTGTGGGGCAGGTAAGAGCCGTAAGAATGGAAAGACAGCTTGGAGCCTTGGTTGAGGTAGTAGCGCGGGGTCCAGCATTTTGGTTTTGTCAGTTGCCTGGGATTGCTTGTTAAGTTCACAGATCATTTGTAACTAGGGCAGCTTCTGAACACACCGGAAAAACAAAAGTTCAAACTGCAGTGATTACCGCAGGACAAGCAGGGAGGGGGGTAATACATGAGGGTAAAGGGGATCCAATCCATGGTGATGGAAGGCGAACTGACTCTGGGTGGTGAACACACACTGTGATATATAGATGATGTATTACTGAACTGTACAACTGAAACGTATGTAACTTTGTTAATAAGTGTCACCCCAATAAACTTTAATTAAAAAAAAAAAAGTTCAAACTGGTCTCACTAAATTAAAGGTGACATCCAAAGCCACCAGCAGACAAAGGTGAATAGAGAGCCCCTACTGCATTTTAGCATTAAGGGGAGAGCAATAAAACTAAATTAAAATAAAACTTAGATTAAGGGAGGAACAATAAACTACCCAAGTACAAACAGCATGTGAAAGGATTGGCCATGGGCAACATATGGCAAAGGAAGATCTGAAGGTCTTAGTGGGCAAGCTCAGGGAGCCAGCAATGGAACAGAAGTGCTCACCAAGAATATAGAAGACAGAAATTATGAATAATCTTCATAGATTTATGCATTTTTTTATTCAACAAACTACTACATGCCTACTATGTACCACACATTGTGCTATTCTCTAGAGCAGCAGTAAACAAACTAGCACCCACAGGCAAAACCTGGCCTCCCACCTGTTTTTGCATGGCCCTTGAGCTAAGATGAATTTCACATTTCTACAATGTAAAACATGAAAACAGTATGGCCTTTCAGAGAAAATAGCTGCTCAAAAAGTAGAGGACATTGCCTCTTGGCTTACAAAGCTTAAAATATGTATTATCTGGACCCTTTTGAGAAGAAAAAAAAAGTTTGATGACCCCCTAATCTTGGGGTACAAAGTTGAATAAGAAATGGCCCCTTGCCTCAAGGAACTCACAGTTTGGCATGAACTCAATAATCAGTATTATAGTACTTTGCTGTTTCCTGGCTTCACAATTTAGAAGCAAGATAGAAAATTTGAAAAAAACTTATGGAAAGTTATAAAGATTAATAAAAGAATGGGAAGAAAACTTCATGAGAAAAGTTTAAAGGAATTTCGATGATTTATTCTCAAGAAAAGGAGTTTATGGGGAGACTTAAGAATAGTCTTCAAATATTTGAGGGGATATTATTAAGCAAAAGGCTTTTCCATTGTGGACATAAAGATTAACAGAATGTAGGCTAAAATTTTTTTATCATAGAGATGGTATGATTTCCTGGAAGGCTTTTAAACTTCTACAATGACTTGAGAAATCCATTTTCTTTAATCCTCTAAAGCTAGTGTATTTTCTCATCTGTCTGGGAGCCGTTAAGTTGTTGTCTGAGTGTTGTCCAAGCTAAAGGCATAGGTAGACTAGATGCCCTGTGTTCAGGCTAGCTCTCTGAATTCTTCCACTCAGAAGCTGGGGCTTTTCAGAAGGAGAAAGTCTTTTTCCCCGCTCTGGGTCGCAGAACCTGACATGCTCTGAGTCTGTGATTTCTTGGGCCAAAACTTTGAAATGGCTCAGCAGCCAAAGAAATCAAAGGACCTTCAATGATCTCATCTCATAAGGAGGATGCTGCTTTATTCTTAATGTGAGTAGAGAAATTTAGACTTGATAATTGTTTTAATTTAAAGGTAACTACTGGGCCGGCCGAGTGGTGCATTGGTTAAGAGCTGGATTTGGACTCCTGGGACCCCGGTTCAGATCCCACATATGAGGGCCAGTGACACTGCCCTCTACAGCTAAGATGCTGAACAACAGCTCAACCTGGAGCTGGGCTGCTGTGNCAGACCCAAGGCAGGTGGCAACTGGCCTCAGTGTGCTCTGAGACTTTTGCTGAGTTGCTCCTGGCTCAAACCAGCCCTGGCACCAAACCAGAGTCTACGTTAGCCTGGTGAACACAACTATCCCCACTCTAGTGACACCCTGACAACTTGCCTCAGTTAACTGGCATACTGCATGAGGCTTTATCAGTAGCTGAACCTTAAGAGAGCTGGCAGGTGGCAGTAGGCCTCCAGGTGTCCTGGCTTTTTGCGGAGCTACCCCAGACCCGGTACTGATAGAAGCCATTCTCGGTTCACAGCATGGCCTTTCCCATACACCTCCAGATTTAGCACAAGCAGGGAACAAATGCAGATTGTTTTGTAGCTTCTACCAGGTAGCCCTCAGCCAGTTACAGGCAGTGGGTGACCTGGGCCTGCACCAGAGCCCCTCTCAAGAGGCCTCAGAACCAACATACTTGGAGGTTGGCTTTCAGACTACAGCAGAGCACCACCCAATTAGTGCCACAAGTGGCACACACATAGGGTGGTCTCAACAGGCACCAAAGCCCACTGGGGAAAACCCCACTCAGTGGGGTAAGCCCCCCACACAACAGCCCATAAGCTGTGAACATGGCCAAAGCCCACAACCAGTCAGCCTGAGTCAATCCCACCCACTGATGTGACAATAGCAATCAAGGCTCAACTATAACAAGAGGGTACACACAACCCACACAAGGGACATGCCTGGAGCACCTGGGTCGGGTAACCAAGAAGACTGTACCACTGGGCCCCACAGGATACACACCACATAAGGCCACCTGGCCAAGACTAGAAGACATAGCAGATCTACCTAATACATAGAATCAAACACAGAGAGGCAGCTAAAATGAGGAAACAAAGAAATGCAACCCAAATGAAAGAACAGGAGAAAACTCCAGAAAAAGAACTAAATAAAATGGAGGCAAGCAACCACCAGAGACAGAGTTCAAAACAATGATTATAAGGAACTTAGTGAGATCTTCAAAAATAAGATTGCAAACATAAAAAAGGACATAGAAACCATAGAAAAGAACCAGTCCAAAATGAAGAATACAATAACTGAAATGAAGAATTCATTAGAAGGAATCACCAGGAGACTAGATGAAGCAGAAGATTGAATCAGTAATTTGGAAGATAAGGTAGCACTAAACATCCAATCAGAACAGCAAAAAAGAAAAAGAATCCAAAGAAATAAAGAGAGTTTAAGAGACCTCTGGGACAACATCAAGCATAACAAGATTAGCATTATAGGAGAAGAAAGAAAGCAAGAGATTGAGAACCTATTTGAAGAAATAAGCAGAAAACATTCCTAACCTGGTGAGGGAAATAGACATACAAGTCCAGGAAGTGCAGAGAGTCCCAAACCAGATGAACCCATACAGGCCCACACCAAGACACATCATAATTAAAATGTCAAAGGTTAAAGACAAAGAG
>NW_017731413.1:2082462-2085118 GCF_001890085.2 Hipposideros armiger | reverse complement strand
AGGAGGGGAAAGGGAAGGGGAGTAAGAGGTCCAAATTTCCAGGTATAAAACAAATAAGTCATGAGGATGTATGTACAGCATGGGGAATATAGTCAATAACATTGTGATAGTGTGGTATGGTGTCAGGTGGTTGCTGGACTTATCATGGTGATCACTTCTTTAGGTATATAAATGTTGCCCCTGAAACTAATATAATGTTCTATGTTAGCTATATTCTTAATAAGAAACTTTAAAAGAGAGAGACAGAAATCCTATTATTGTAGTATTACTCTGATCAGGTTTCTTAGCAATTCTTAACTACCATGGTCCAAAATGATGCAGACCTTTACAATATAGTATCAGGTGCATGCTGACACTTTATGTCTTTTTCATTGGTGAATAATGCGAAATCAAAACTTTGACTTGGCCAGCCTTTATAGTGGAAACCAATAGACTTGGTTGTTTTCCTGCCTTATTTTGAAAGGCATGGCATTTTTTTACAGGAACTCACATTCCTTTGAGGCCTTGACTTTGTCTCCTAAAATGTTCAGGTCTCTTTACAGTCATGTCTCTCGATGGCTGTATCAATTATGACATAATTATTAGGATTGGGTTTTGCTGCAAGTGACCAAAAAGCCCAAACAACAGTGGCTTTGAAAAGCTCAAAGTGTGTTCTCTCCCATAAGCATTGACAGTCCAGTGCTGATGTGGTAGCTCAATAGTCATCAAGGACCTGGGCTCCTCCATCCTCAAATGAGGCCCATAACTCAGACTTTAGATGACAGCTCCATGCAGTTCCAGCCATCACATCAACGTTCCAGGCAGTAGAGGAAGAGGGGGGAGGAAGAGAGCTGATAATCTCTCTCTAAGAAAACAGCTGGTGGATTGCACATCTCTCTTCCCCTTACAGCCTATGGGTCCATGGCCACACCTCCTACAAAAGAGGCGGGAAAATTTGGCATTATTCCAAGTAGCCATGGGCCCACCTAACAATGAGGGATTCTATTACAGCATGAGAAAAGACTAGATTTGGGGGGTATAATCAGCAAACTCAGCCATGCTATTCCTGAGTAAAACAATGTATTTTATACATTCATTACCCATCTTGGGATAACTAGTGTATTCTACATTTTCCATATGTTACTTTTTCTATCACTAGAAGAATAAAACAGGGAAACAATGTTTGATTATTTACAGTATTCAAGGAATATTGGGCATTGTGTTGGTGCTTTTACATCTTTTATCTCATTCAATCCTCACAAAAGGTATTAACCTCATTTGGGGAAATTAAAATTCATACCACTGGTATGTGAAATGGAAACATTTAAGCTTAGAGTCCCTTTTAGTTTTCTCCTCTATGAAATGTATTTAAACTAAAAACTTCTCCTCTATAGAATCCATCAACAACCCCTATTCAACTCTCCCCACCATGAAGACCCTTTTTCTAAAGCATCAGTAGATAAATCATGATTTTGCAGAGCATCTGTGGAAAGATGATTACCAATATTTGCAATGTGAAACAGAAATTCCCAAATGTTTCAATCCTTGTTTTTAAGTCATGAATTTATGTTCTTTATGCCCCCACAATTAACTAGATGTTTTATTTTAGCATGTATTGTTCAAAAGTACCACATAATGTTATTGCTTGCTCTAGTGCCCCATAACATTGGAATAGATTCGCTTGGCTTCCACCCCAGAAAAATACCCAACATTTAGGACGTACTCCAGCAATCCCTCCTTCCTCTCTGCTCTGGCGTATGTATCACCTGTATCACTGGAATTTCAAGGCAATTCAATTCATAATTGTAGAAAACGATATCTGAGTGCTTAATATGTGCCAATGATGTGGAAATGATGCGTGAGATAGGATGGATGGCTATGATTATTATCCCTATTTTTATAGATGAAAACACAGGACCTTAGACAGGCTAAGTAATTTGCCCCAGTTCTAATAGTTAATATGTAAAAGAGCTGGGACTTGAACTTGGTTCTCTTTGACCAGGTAGCTCATACCCTTAACCTACCTACAAGAAATCAGGTACTGGCTGAGATGTTGGCAAACACAGCAGGTATGTGAGTCAGTTCCTGTCCTGGAGGGATCGCAGTCCAGTGGGTTAAACAGAAATATGCTTTCAATTGCACTGCACTGTGAAAAGTGCTAGAACTGGCTGGGACCCAAGGTCATTGGTGCCGGTAAAGAGGAGTAGCTAATCCTACACTCAGAATGGAAGACCTTGCGTTGTCACCTATCTTCTGTCTCTCTACCAAGAGACCAGAGCCACATACATCTTTGTTTCCTTAGTCTCAAACATGATTCCTGACACATAATAAGTATCATGAAGTGGCCCACACTTTAGAGCCAGCTCTGTACAACCCAGAGTGAAGGGTGGGTACCTTGACAAATAAGGCAAGTTAGGACTAAACATACACTTTCTAGCTAAGATGTTACCCGCCCAGATTGACACCAATTTTATTTTTCACCTAGGCTGGTATTTGAAAAGATGTGAACTAGTTGGACAGAAAGATCCCAGAGTAAGCAGCCGCTGGACTGTTTCTAATCCCTGGGGCAGCTTCCGACAGGGTACAAAGGATAGACATTGGTCATGTGACTGAGGAAGCGGCCACGAGGCAGCGGTTCCTGAGCAGTGGGAAGAGACAGCAAGTCAGACTTGTAGGA
>NW_017731413.1:2061923-2074817 GCF_001890085.2 Hipposideros armiger | reverse complement strand
GGGAAGAGCACAATGATGGTGCCAACTTGGGCCAGTGAAGCAACATCCTCCACAACTAGACTGAAGAACAAAAGGACAGCAACTTGTCTGTTTCCCTTCCCCTAATTCCCCAGCGCTGTTCCCATCCCCCAATTCCCCAATTTAAAAAAAAACTTTAAATAAATAAATAAATAAAGTTAACTACTAGTTGGGGAAAAAAATGAGTATGTTCACTGGAGGAAAAAGGCCAAAGAAAAGTCGAGTAGATGACTAAAGATCATACAAAAATAAAAAGGGGAGTGTTAAGGAGGCATACACAAAGAAAGACATAAACTAAAAAGACAGAACGAAGAACTGACATGCCACAATCACAATCAATGTGATTGGGTTACATGCTCCTTTTTAAAAAGATGTACACTCTTAGATTAGATCCGAATTCAAAATTCAACTACACGCTATTTACAAGAAAGTCACTGAAAACCAAATGATCTACATGTGTAAAAAAAATAAAGGGTTTCATGTGGAACTTGATTAATGATATACATGCTGAAGTCTTTAAGGATGAAGTGTACTGATGTAACTTACCATGGAATGCAAAAAAAAAAAAAGATGGACTAATGGATGGATAGAGGGGTTGATGGATAGATATGTGAAAAAGCAAATACAGGAAAACTATTAATTGTACAAGCTAGTAGGTGGGTATAGGGATGTTAATTGAACAATTCTATATGTCTAAAAGTTTTTATTAAAAAACTTGGAGAAAAAATAAAGGGTTGGTCAAAAAAATCAAACAAGTAATAGAGCAAGATTTCATTTTTTGTTAATTCTAAAGATGAGTAAAGAAAAAGAAAGCTTTTAAAAAAGCAATATTTGAAGTAGGCAGAATCTGAGTTGTTTGGGCTTCTTTGTTCTGCTCTTTTCATGACTTTGATAATAATTCCAAGGACCTTTCCAGGAGGTCAGCTTATTTTGATGTGCACTGTGCTTCTGTCCAAATGTGACCATCTCTTGCTTTTTAGGAAAGGTCATAAAGAGGCACAGCTTAAAGTTAGGTTTTCGGAGCTGTTATTATTAGAGACTCCTTTCTTTATGCTGATTTACATCTAGAACAATCCATCAGTAGAAGGACATAGGTCTTAGAATCAAGAGTGTAATTTCCTCTTAGTTCTATCACACTATGGCCATGGGCATGTTAATCAAACACTGGCCTTTGGTCAAAGATATGACACTTAAAACGTACATGCTACACAATATGGCATAACTACAATACATCTGCACTCAGGTGTCTAATAAGCACCTTCCACTTAACATGTTCAAACCAGAACTCCTGGTTTTTCACCTCAAACTTGTTCCTCCTATAGCTTCCCCATCTCAAAATGGGTAAGTTTCTCAAGCAGGACCCCCGGAGCCATCTTTTTTCCCTCTCTTTTTCTCATACTCCACATATGATGCAAAGCCTGTTGGCTCAACCTTCGAAAGATACCCAGGATCAGATTGATTCCACCACCTCCAATGCTACATCTCAACCACTACTGTTTCTTTTCTGATTATGGCAACAGCCTTGGAACTGGTTTTCTGGCTTCAACCCTTAGCCCTCCAGTTTAGTCACAACACAGCAGCCAGACTGATCTTTTAAAATTATGTCTGATCATGTCACTCAAAACTCTTCAGTGGCTCCCCATCCTGATCAGGGTGAAACCCAAGCTCTTCATGGCTTACAAGGTGTCCCTGAAGCTGTTTCTGAGACTCCGTGTCCACCTGCGCTGCCTTCACTCACTCAGTCCAGCCACACTGGCCTCTTCACTCTTCCTTGACTTTGTCAAACACACAGCAACCCCAGAGCATCTGCTGTGCTCTCTGACTGCAACTTTCCACCTGATACCCACATTATTCACTCTCTTCCACCCTTCATGTTTCTACAAAAATACCACCTTACCTGTTAGACCTTCCACCCCACACTCCCTATTACACTGTGCTGCTTTATTCTTTTCCACAGCACTTATCTTTCTCTAGCATATTACATACTTCCTTGTTTTCTTCTTGTCTGTACCCCTGGCTCCTCCTACATAAGCTCTAGGAGGCCAAAAGTCTTTGTTTCAGTCACTACTGTATGCTCAAAACTAGAACAGACCCTGGCACTTATTTTCTTCTCAATAAATACCCATTGAAAAATATGAAAATGCTTTGAAAATTATAAAGCACTAAATATATGAGGTGTAGCATTATTATTATTTACATGGGTAAGCCAAAGGAGAGCCTTAAAAAAAACAAAACCCGAGTTCATTTTTCTCCTCTTTGCTACATGGTAAGGAGAGTCCCCCATTATCACCTACAGATTATATACTGCCAAGTTTGATCATGTGACACCAGAGTTGGCATTCAAAATAGATAACAACCTACTATGCAGGAACCCATAGGCATGGACACAATGACCAATCAAAATAATCCCAGCTGAAACTAGCCAATACTACAGCAACATGGGCTTGAAGAAACTTATGATCAATGACAGTTCTACTTTACTTCAAAAACTTGTAGACAAATAAGCATTGAATTTGGAATCAAAAAACCTGGGTTCATTGTCATTGCCTCCAACTCAGGGTTTTTCAACCTCAGCACAATTGACATTTGGTGTGATATAATCCTTTGATGGGAGGATGTTCTGTGCATTGTAGGGTGTTTAGCAGCATCTCTAGCCTCTACCCACTAGATTTCAGTAACAGTTCCCCCCAGTTGTGACAACCAGAAATGTCTCCAGACATTGCTAAATGTCTCCTGGGCATTGAGAAACTAATTCAACTCTCACTATGGAAACTGAGATAAACGAGTAAACCCCTGTGGGGGTTAATTTCCTTATTTGTAAAAGAGGATTAGTAATACCTATCACACAGGGTAGCTTTAAGGACTAAAAGAAATAATGTATATAACGAGTACTTAGCAAATTTTACCCTATTATTACTTTTTGTACCTATTCGTTTTTATTCCTGACAAATAAAGAGCTATTTATCTTGCTCTAGTAAATGACTGCTTATGTAGGCTACACTGATGATGGACGTACAGTCATAAAGTTGAGCTTTTTAGTGCCTTATCAGGTCCCACCTGCAACACACAAATTATCTCCAAATCCATTCCCTGGTTGGTTTCTCTCCTTAAAGAGCATGCCCTTTACAGAGTTCATTTAGAGGCAGTCCGCTCACCCATGGTTAATTTTATGGGCTATTTATCTACAGTCGGATTTACTTGAGTCTATCTTGGTAAATGTAATGAAACCTGGATGCCACTTTCATGAGGATGTGAGGTGAGGCTAGGGAGAGCAGAGAAAAGTCTTAGGCTAGTTTTAGAAATGTCACTTCAGAGTCACTTAAATTGGAAAAGTTTTAGACAGCTCTAAAAGAAGAGCTCCCATAAACAAACCCATCACAACAAATAACACCTGCTCTTTGGAGGCAGAAAACAGTGCAGCATTTGGTATGGGTTCTATCTTGGAAATTACTAATAACCTGCTCTGCCAGTTTTTCAATCCCCTCAAGAATTAGACAACTACATTGCACAGTAGACTATACCCACTGTGATATTAATTTATGTCTTGCTCTGGTGAAAAGGTTTCAATGGATGGCAGGCATCTAGGAGGGATGGGAAGTATTATTCTCATTTTACAAATGAAGAGACTGAAAAAAGCTTGGTAGACTACACGAGGTCATAAGACTTGAACTCAAGTCAGCAATTTTTGGACCCCAGTCTTTTCATTAAACTGCACTGAAATAACTCAACGTTCTTGGAGTTCATTACTTGCCCTCCATTATTTCACCACCTGCCCCACTGAAAGCAATGGCAGGATGTATACGTGGGTGTTATACATGATTGGCAACTTTACAAAAGGCAAAAGTCAAAAAAACTGAGAAAAGAAGTTAGGTTAATGACAGGAAAAACTATCAGCCCCTGCCTGTAGCAACTGTTGAGGAAAGAACACCAGGAAGGGCTTATGAGTCTGAACCCTCACATTGATGCATACATTCTCCTATATTATAGAATGGTTAGGCTTACTGAGCCTTAGTCTGCCAGGTAGAATGTGTATCATGAAAACACCTCCACCCAGGGATGATAGTCAAAATATGTGCACCTAGTTCAGCAGAGGGACCACCCAATGAGAGCAGGCACTGATCCCAGAGACCTCCTGCTGTATTAACCCCTCTTTAGTTGGCTTATCATGAGAAAATCTAGGGGGTCTCCTGGGTATGCAGACACTCAGGGGGGCTTATAATGAGAACTTACTCACTAGAATAGGAAAATGTCAATATTTTAATGACTTGTCTAGCTGTTCAGTACATCCAAACATTTATCCCTGCTCCATACTTCCTAGATACGTGACCTTACACAAATTACTTAACCCTTTCAAGTCTTCATTTCATTTATTTGTAAAATGAAGATGATCACAGTGCTTACCACTCAAAATTGTTGTGAAGGTTAAATGAGATGCAAGTGCAGTGCTACCACTGTTCCTGACACATACTAGATGTACAATAGATATTAACACTCATTATCATTAGTGGAGAAAGCTTGACATATGCAAATATCAATTAAGTTTGGCCAAAGTGAGCCTGAGTCTCCTATATTAGGAGTGACTATTTCCTGAGGTCAGACAAACATGCAATAGCTTGCTCCTCGCTGACTCACACCTTCCAATCCTGCTAACTGAGTCAGCTTGATTCCCTTTCGGTGTTATTCCAGGCACTATTACTAATTTTGTCCCCAAGTAAGACAAATAGGATGACCTCTCTCTCAACAGGGTGCCTTACAGAGTTAATCATAATTCATTCCATTTCTACCAGTGGCTGAGAGACCCTGTCTTGCATCTCAAGTTTTCAACTGCAAAATCCCAACCTGCCCAGTAACTGAACACAGAATCTTATGCCCCAGCCCTCTATGGCTATGTTTCCTGTCCCTCAATGCCAGTCATTTAGCTCCCTGACCCCTGTTCTCTGGCTTTCTCAATGTGCACTGCCAGCAGGAGTAGAACTCAGCCTCTTCAAAGCTGTGTGAGGCTTGGCCAAACATTATTTTCCATATTTTGGATCCTCAGTAGATCCTGGATGAAAGATTCAGGAATCCCACATGTTCCTCTCTTAGACTTAGCTCCTTGTGGTGGATATTCTAAACATCCCTGTGTACCAATCCTGATGTGTTCCTATATTTGGCTCGCATCTTTGGATGACCTTGACTCCAGGCAGTAAAGCATGGCAGTTATGAGCACAGTGCTGGAGCCGCACAAAGGGAAGTTCAAATCCCAGGTTGGCCACTTACTAGCTATGAGCTCTTGAACAATTACTTATGCTTTCTGAACTGAATTATAAAACAGGGAGAAAAATGTATACTTCCCAGACTTGCTGTGGAACGGAAAGAGGTAAACTGGCTTAGTTCCATAGCAGGCACATAGAAGCATTCAATAAGTCAGTATTATTTTTTATGGAAATTATTTTTTATGGAAACTTGATATCCAGCCATTCTCTACCTATTTAAAGTAGTTCTTTAACAAAACTATTTAGAAATTACTCAAAAACCAGATAGCTGCTCACGCCAATACTTTTAAGTCTCTCAATCAAAATTATCCAAAAATTAAACTTGGGCATACACGATTTTTACTATTTGTTTACAAGTTCAATTCCTCAACAAATATACACTGAGCATCTACACTGTGACATGAACTGGACCGTGTAAGCAAGACCGATCTGACCCTTGCACTCATGGGCGTTACAGCCCAAAGCTCTGAACCAGAATTAAGGGAGCTTCTTTGGTGGAAAGCTCCTTACTAATCCAGGTCAGCATCTAGCATAGTGTGAGTTTGTGAAATAATTATTTTGCTGGTACTTCTATTTTCCAGTATTTTAAATGGGAGCCTATTACTCTTATAATTTAAAAAAATTCATTAAAATTGAAAACTACTTGTTGACTCCCTGAGAAGTACATGAAAGTTTTCGTCAGAGCACCTGATGAAGCAGGAAGTCTTAGCCATCACTGCAATCGCGTTGCTTCTCCCAGATAAACTCCAGAGCTCCGGCCACTGCTGGCTCTTCCCCTGTTGCCTGACATCTACTCTCTTCCCTCCGGGGGCTTTGACATGTTTCTAGGCCTGAACCACCCAGTATTCCGAAATAAATACTGTGGTTCAAATCCAAACAATTTCCTCTGGAACTTTAGTACACATACCAGTTAATTTACCTGGATTCTTGAAACAAGAAAAGATTCCAATAGCTATAATCAGTCTTTTAGAAAAGCAAAGAAACTTCTCTCTTTGGGAGTTGCTATATATGACGCCACTGTGTTTTCAAGGGTCTTAGATAAGTCTTCAATTTTGTGACATTGAGAGATTAACAATACCTGGGGGGGGAGGGGGCAATGCTGAAAGGTGGGCCGGTCTTATCACAGTAAAAAAAAAAAAAAGAAAAAAAGATTCTTTCCTGCTTTGCTATCAGCTGCATAAACTGTAGTGCAAGTTCCAAAGCTAAATAAATTCGTAAGCATCCCACCCAGAGTTCTTTATTTGTTGAAGTAAATGCTTACAATCTTCGCTTGGGGGAGAAAAAGAGGGTATGTCAATGAGTGACTATGAATCAATCAGTACTTTATGGACAGAACCCATAACTTTAAAGCAGCAAAAAAAGCGAGGCATTTATCAGGGTTCCACTTAGCAATCTCCCTCTGTCATTGCTAATAAATCTTTTATGAAATGGAGTTTTGCAATCTTTGCAGGAACATCCCCCTCCCCCACCTTTTCTTGGAAGAAAAAAATAGGATGGGATTCATTTCTAATATTTTCTCCTTCCTCCCCTATTTGAATTTCCTGTACGCGGAAAATCTCTGATGCTGTTTATCTTTAAAGCTTTCTTCCAAATTCATAAGTTCAAGACCTCTTTCATCAGAAGAAATGATTCATACAGACCTTCTTCCAGGAGGCTGAAGGAAAGAAGTTGAGTTTCAGGTGAGGGACACCATATTTTTAATAAGTATAATATCCTGGGCCTGCTAAACAATCAATATTTATAGATGGAGTGATACACTCTACTGTAGGCCAAAGGAATTTGGAAATAGGTAAGAGGATAATTAAAGGATACGACATTCCAGTTCTAATGCTTTATAATAATTTTCCTATAACTACTCATAGAAGCAAGATCCCCCCGAATTATAAACAGTCTGCCAATAACCTAATCTAATTAGAATTTTATGCTCCTACTTGAAGGTTAGGTTCATTAGCTGTGAAATATGCCAGTGGATGTCTGGATTAAGATTGAAAGGAAACCCTAAATATGGAGTGGCATGGAGCCAGTTTCTAGCTGCTTAAACTGTAGAAACGAATGTGTGATCACTCTCCCGGAGGTTGGTAACTTTTTATTTTTAGCCACAAATCCACAGGCTATCTCTCTTGGTTAGGGATGGGGCCTGATGGCTGGTCGAAAGCTTAAAAAGGTGCATGACTGAGAAACAAGTTGTTAAGAGGCTATAATGAAGGCCTGGTAGGAGGCGGGTAGGAGGCCCATAATGATTTTGCCATTAAGCTTGCGTTCCATTTTACAGCTTGGATTTATTTATAACAACAGGTGGTGGTATTTGTGGAGAATTGCTTGTTTTTGCATTTGAGAAGGGCAGCTCCATACATCTGCTAGAAGGCGAAATAAAACCTTTTCCAAACACCGTTTCCTCTCTTTCTGCATCCCCATTAGGAAGGAAGAATTTGTAGCAAAAGGCCACCCTGCCATTATTTCTTCCTGATGACACTCATTTAGCAGCCATTAAAATGCAAATAGAACTATGATTTTTAGATCACAAAATTAACATTAACAGTTGGATGATTGATTAAAGGTCATGGCAACGGTATAACTTAATTTCTTAGATAATTGTGTTCGGTTTTCTGCAGACTGTTTGGGTTTCTGAATTAATTTTATCTGTTGTTGAACAATGACAGGTGCAGTAATTGGCAGAGTCTCCTTTGGGCTCACTTCTTCCCGAGTACCACGCCCTCTTCTCTTCCTTGAAGCCATCGCCGAAAACACAGGCGGGAAGGCTGAACAAGCCAGCACACAACCAGCGGAGTCTGGGTGAGGTCACTGAAGGGGTTATTCCAGGCCTGCAAAGCCCCAAATAGAATTCCATTCCGTGCCTAATGAGTTTTCCCTCAAAGAACTCCCTGCATCAGGCTCGAGGTAGTATAAAATGACCCCTGGCCCTCCCGGGGTGGGGACGGAGGCTAGCCTCCTCAGATCCCTAGCTG
The DNA here is from genome assembly GCF_001890085.2 of Hipposideros armiger. NCBI lineage: Eukaryota > Metazoa > Chordata > Mammalia > Chiroptera > Hipposideridae > Hipposideros > Hipposideros armiger. The sequence goes on along the minus strand of NW_017731413.1, from coordinate 2,066,578 downwards.
AAGGATCCCATCTCTGACCCATTTTTCTTTAAGGGAGGCAATAAACCATGGAGAGAGATAATAATAACACCACTGGTTTTTCGTGTCACTTCTGTATACGAGAGTTCAGGCAGTGACCCAGGAAGCTGAGATGGGAAATAGCTGGAGATTAGGTCTATCTGCTCTACTTCTCGAAAGTCAAAAAAATAAAATAAAATATTTATGGTGCTTAACTGGCAGGCCAAATACCTTCTTTAATCTCAATAAATACAGAACTCTGTATTGTAAAGTCAGGAATTCACAGGAAAAGCACCATAGCACTGTGAGAATTGAGTTAAAACTTTTCTTATGATGATGATCATCATCATCTCTTATCTGGAAGTTTCAAAAGAATTTGTTTTATTATTAGAAATTTTATTTTGCAAACTTCTGTCCCTCAGCTGCTGGATTCTGGCTTGGGTCATATCCTCTCCTTCTTATGAGTTCTTAGACTAAGGCTGCATGGACAATCCCTAACTGACCAGTCCTGCCCTCTGAGAGCTTACAGTCTAGTGGGAGAGCCCTCTGCACATGGAGCAGTTAAAGAGTAATGTTAAGCAATACATAAAAGAGTTACCAGACTTAAGATCACAACCATGTCTCATCAGGCTTTAATTCAACACAACTATTCATTCAACAAGTATGTATTGAGCACCTACTATGTGCCGGGCTCTGTTCCAGGATCAAGGGATACTCTAATAAAGAGGGCAGATGGTCACTTCAGAATGTAACTTACAGTCTCTGATGAGGTACAGGGAAGGGAGAACTAGCAGTGCACAATACTTAAAAGTAGGTTGAATAGAAAATATAGGCAGTAATATTGTAATAACTATGTATGGTGCCAGGTGGGTACTAGAGTACTTAGGGGGATCACTTCTTAAATTATATAAATGTCTAACCACTATGCTGTACATTGGAAATTAATATAAAATAATATTGAATATCAACTGTAACTAAAAAAATAAATAAAATAAATAATTAAAAATAAAGTGGGCTGAGTATTACAAAGGGGAAAGGAAAAAGTTTTTTTTAAGTACTATGGGAGTTTATAGGACGTTTTACATTCCCATTACCTTTTCACAGCATGTCATAGGTCCTAAACTAATGCTTGTTGAAGCCATCAGTCTCTATGAATCAACAAGAGGATATACAGATATCATTCTGAGGAGCTCTAGAAGAGTACATGAGAAGAAATGGAACTTGCAGGCCACCACACTGGTCACTGTCAGTTCCTCCAACATGCCTGCTTCCCCTACCCCAGGGCCTTTGTACACACCACTTTTACTGTGTGACACGCCCTTCCCTCCTCTATGCCTAGTTAATATCTACTCATACTTCAGACCTCAACCCAAAGGCCAGGGCTGCAGGGAAGGTGTCCCTGACCTCCCCCTTCCCTTCACCAACCCCAGGTCAGGTCCAGGGCCTGAATACAGAGCCCCATCAGGTGCCCAGGTGCAATTCCCACACACCTCACGGCCCCAGCCCCCTACGACCACACCCCACACATGGCCCACATCGTACAGCTAATGCTGATTTGGATGATTATTTGATGCATGTGTCTCTCCCCTCTCTGGACGACAGGCTCTATGAGAGCCCAATCATGTCTGTCTTGCACCATTGTGTCCATTGCAGACCCTCAATAAATAGTTGTTGAATGCATAGCGGAGTGTGCTGTGTTGGGTATTGGAAAACGACAAGCATCTCAACAGGCAAAAGCAGAGGAAGAGCAAGCATGGAGGGTGGAAAGAGTGCAGAGTGGGTCCCACGGGTCTGCACAGGGTATAGATGCAAAGTATTTCACCAGCTGTCCAGCCTGGGCTCAGACCAGCAGGGCAGATAGATGGTGCTGGGCTGGTGCTCTCCGTGTTGTCAGGCATTAACCCTTCAGCTCCTGGGTTATGGAAGGATCACAGGCAAAGTGCCCCTGGGCTGAAGGGTAGGGGTGCTCTTCAGGGCAGCAGCTATCTACCAACATTTCAACAAGCTAAAGATTCTATCGGAGGATACCAGCTGACTGAGAGCAATCATAGAGGTGAAAGGTGTCCCTGGGGTGGGGGATGGGGGTGCCCCTGTAGTTGGAAAGGAAGATAAGCTAAATGATAAGCAGCCTTAAAATTCAGGCATCGGCTTTTGATCTTGAGTTCAGCAGGCAACATAGGAAGTCACTAGATCCCTGAGAAAGGGAGAAATGATGAAAGGCATATTTTTTAGGAGGACTGATTTTAAAGTTTGAGCCAGACGCTGTGCTAGGTGCCAGAGAACTAAAGATGATACACAGACATCAGTCTTTACCAAAACTTTCCCTTTTTATAATGCTCAGAGCAGATTCTGGATTTCCTGAAGAGTTAAAGTCTCCATGGCTCAACCACTATGAGGCTGGTTTTGGTGGTTTCATGTTCTGGTCTCTGAGCTCCCTACAGGCAATTCTTTACATCCTTAGTATTAAGGATGACATCTACCCCTTGGTAATGTTTGTTGAATGAATAAATGAATGAATGGCTTTATTCAAAACAAAAACAGAAAAAGTCACACACACATACCCCCACGTATGTGCTACTATGCAAATCCTCTCTCCCCTCCAACTCTGTCTTAAATGTTTCCCCAACTAAAGCTTTTCTTTCATGAGCTTTACCAAAACTAAAGACAGCCTAAATTTTCTCCTTCCTTGTCTGCAATTTGACAGAACCCCATCTGTGGGTGAGATTGCCTGCGCCTCTCTGAATCCAGCCCATTCCCCTTCTTGAAAAACACTATCTTGGTAAGCTATATTTCATGGAGTTAACCAGGCTCATTACAGAGAACATATTTCCAGGAAAAGGGATGTTAATTTCTTCCTCATACAAAGAACAAAAATCAATATCGTAAATCCAGGAAATCTCCCCCTAAATGTCTCCCCCGTCATCACTCTCTCCCGCGCTCTGTGTAAATACCATTATGACAGGTTAGCTATATTTCTACTCAGACAATATGATTTTGAGGTGACTGTAGGACAAGTAAGGAGTATTGGCTGAGATGTTATTCCTCAAGGTACTTTGTGACATTGGAATTCTGTCAAATGGTGCTGAATGTACCTTTATCTTCTAAACAAGCCCCAGTTCCAATGCTCGGCCTGCTTAGAACAAATGAACTTGGGTGGGGACCTATGGATTTTCAACATGAGTTAGAGGGGGATGAAAAGGAAGCAGTTTCCTGGGGCATGTTTGCATCTCAATATATTCATTTACTCATGTGCAATATATTCATTTACTCATATGTGCAATAAACACCAACTGCACACATTGTATGAGTGACACTTACCAAAGTGGAGACAGGCACCAATTTTTCAGGAATGTACGGTCTCAGTAAGCAAATAGAGTTTAAACTAAGACTTAGTTTTAATTTTAATACACACACATCAGAGCCTAGTAAATTCCCGTGCAGAAATGTGAAATCTCCAAGTAACGTTCTTTCCTACCACCTTTTGAGAGTGCCTTAAACCTCCTGCAGCTCTGGAAGCGGGGGAGGGGGGGGAGAACACAGCTTCATTTTAGGAGTAAACAAGAATCTAATTTTAGAAATCCTCCAAGATATTGACCTTTGTGTAGGGATCTGTCAGCCTAAGACCCAGAGTCTTGGATGGGTTATTATAAATTAAAATCTAATACTCCATCCTTCTCTCTGGATCTATAATGCCCCTTCAATCAGCAACGTCCAGCTTACATGTGCAATTCAGCTCCAAGAGGTAGACTGCTAAACTTAGTGACTTCAACATCCCAAGGACATCGGCAAAATTAATTAAGACATTGTCACTAACTATTAGCCCTCCTTGAGTCCTCCCTCCCAAGTTTATTTCTAATTATCTCCCATTGAGTCATGTCCCCAGTGAGTCAAAATTTTTATTAGATTTTTAGGAGCCATCTCCTGACAGTATCAAAGGATTTTTATATTTTAGCATAGTTGATTCCCTCTAATATGCTTCCGTCCCTTAACTAATCTCTACCCTGAATCATATTATAAAACCATAGAATGGAAGGAGTCCTTTGAGGTCACCTAGCCCAATTCCATCTGATTATAGACAAGGAAACTGAGGCCTAAGGAAGTTTGGTATCCTGAAAAACATGAATAAATTAACATTGCAGAAACCTACCATTAGGTCTTATCAAGACCAAATTGGAAATGGTCCTAGAATAAAGACCTATATATTTTGACTTGGGGTATATCCCATCAAAAAGTTATCCTATGCTCCAATCATCCTCCATGAAGCCCCCTCCCCCATCAACAAAACCAGCCCATCAGTTGGTTAAGAGCTCGCTCAAGAGTGCGAGCTCTGAGCAACACCGGTTCAAATCCCGGTCTGAGCCGAGCTGTCACTGAGCTGCCAACAGGTGGCAGGATGGCTCAGCTAAAAACAAAAAAAAAGAAACAAAACCAGCCCAGGTACACTGAGCTTCCAACCAGCCTTTCTGTACTGCCTCTTTAATGTGTTCAAACGACAAGGAGCCATTATACATCTGAGCAAATATTCCACCATAAGAGACAGTAAAACAAACTAAAAACAAAACAGAAGAAAAGGAACCTAGCAACAACCAAAAATATGGGAAAGAGGAGAAAGTCTCAAAAAATATATATCATCAGAGCAGTACTGTATACATAAAATA
>NW_017731413.1:2049419-2055213 GCF_001890085.2 Hipposideros armiger | reverse complement strand
TTCATATTAATACTTTTACGTTTATCTTGCTTTTCTTAAAAGATTCATCTCACACACACACACACACACACACACACACACACACACACACACACATCACGCATTTTAAGTGAGTTCAGGACTAACCCCTCTATGAAGCTCTCCCAGCTGGCCTCTTGGGGGGAGCCAAGGTACCCCTCCCTTCTGCAATGGACTATGTATTTGTGTCCCCTCCAAAATGTATGTGTTGAAACTCTAATCTGAATGCAACAGTCTATGGAGGTGGAGACTTTGGGAGGTGATTTGGTCATGAGGGTGGAGATTTCACGAATGGGATCAGTGCTCTTAAAGACCAGGGTTAGATAGAACTCAGCAACCTATGAGGACACAGCATGGAGAGAGTCCTCCAGAAGCCAACCATGCTGGCACCCTGATCTCAGGCTTTCGGTCTCCAGAACTGTCAGAAGTAAACTGCTCGCTAACCCATCTGCGGTAATTTTGTATTATAGCAGCCCATACTGAGTAAGACGCTCAGTCTACCTACCCCCTTTCACACCCTGCATAACCACTAACCACCTACATTTTGGTTGCCTCACTAGCCCATAGGCTTCTTGAGGTCAGGAGTGGTGCGAAAGAATAAACAACCATCCCCCTTTGGAGTTCTAAGAATAGTCGAGATGACACTAGAGAATTATTAAGCCAGTCATAGGCTCACAGCTCTACCCAAATACTGCACTGTGCCTGATTTATTGTGATAGAAACCAAATCTCTTATACATGCACAGTCCTCTGAGATACATGCTAGTGGTTATTCTCTAGGGAAGGAAAAATACACATCCGTGGTGCCTTGGAGGATATTACAAAGATGATGATAAGAGCCTCCTTTTAAAAATGAGAGGGGTTCATCTGTCACCAGCTGATCCAGAAAATTTCGTTTCTAACCCTTGTAAAGCTTATCCTATGTTACCTGTGGGGTCAGTTTTCAGGCTATGAATTTACAAGTTCCTTGAGGGTGGGGAAAGACTCTTCTTCTAAAATGTATCAGTGGTTCTGAATCTTTTTTGAGACATGGGTTTTAGAGAATCGAATAAATAATGCCCCATCTTCCAATCAAGTGAGAAAAAAAGGTACAGCAGTCACCAAGATCAAAACAGAATAGCAATCATTAATAACGCTATGTTCTAGGAACTATAAGTACTTAGACATGTTAAGTCATTTAACAGTGTTACAGGACAGGAAACAGGAGGTTGAATACTTTGTCCATGGTCATGTTACCAGTAAGTGGCAGAAGCAGGATTTGTACCTGGCAATGTTGCCAGGGCCCACCCTCAAAACCACCGTACGGCACTGCCTCTCAAACACCTTAGCATGTGAGTAAAGCTGGTTGGAGAGTCAGCCCAATGGACTTTCTAAAAGCACCCCTGCTAAATTGAAATTTACCCTCCAAAACCACGGGCCTTCCCTTGCAAAATCAGAACCTTCCCCATAATGGAGAGCTGATGAAAATATGCCTTTTCTCCAGGACCAGCTACCTAATTTGCAAGGACTTGTGCAAAATAAAAATGCAGGGCCTCTCATTAAAAAATTATCAATATTTTGGGCCAGCCGAGTGGCACATTGGTTAGGAGCTGGCTTGGGACGCCAGAGGGCCCTAGTTCGGATCCCAATTATGAGGGCCGGTGACGCTGCCCTCTACAGCTAAGATGCTGAACAACAGCTCAACCAGGAGCTGAGCTGCCATGAGTCGCTGGCGACGACGGTGTAGTCTGCAGCCCCTGCTGCAGTGGTTTGCCATGGGCTACCGTGTGTAGCCAGGAGCCGGCATGAGTGGTCAGCAGCCGCAGTGAGCGGCGGTCCAGAAGCCGGCGACTGATGTGCCTCGCCCTGGGAGAGCGCAGTGATGGTGCCAACTTGGGCCAGTGAAGCAACGTCCTCCACAACTAGACTGAAGAACAAAACGACAGCAACTTGTCTGTTCCCCTTCNAAAAAAAAAAAAAGCAAATAAAAAACTTAACAAGGACTTTGGATAATCAAGCCAAAAAAACTCACAGAAAATAAAAGGATAAAGAAAGGAAAACTAGGCCAAAAATGATCAGAATGCTAGGGGATTAATCCAGGAAATCTACCATGCAACCAACAGAAATTCCAGAAATTCAGCACAGAGAAGATGGAGGGGAGAGAACTATCAGACACATCAAACAAGAACACTTCCCAGGACTGCATATAAACGAATTAGGCATTTTTTATTTAGGCTTTATTATCCCCATTTTATAGGTTGGAACTTGAGTGACTTTTCCAAGGTCTCAGTGCTAGAAGCTGATACCAGACTTTGATCCCAGGGAAAATTTCAAAGTTCAGTGTTTTTCCTCTATTCCCTTGCTACTCACAATGTGGTCCTTGAACCAGCAGGGACAGCATTACCTGGGAGCTTGTTAGAGATGCAGGATCTCTGGCCCTACCCCAGATCTACCAGATCAAAATATGCAATTTAATAAGATCCACAAGTCTTACCGATATAGGGCTAGGGCAGGGGTCGGCAAACTTTTGAGACAGAAGAGCCAATCCTGTCCCTCACAACAATTTAAAAATTATTCGAGAGCCATAAAACAAATGAAACCACCATTATGGGGATACTATCCTTTAAAAATTTTACAAATGAAACGATCATAGTTTAATTTTCATTTTCAGATTTACTTCAGAGCCACATGTACGTACCCAAAGAGCCGCATGTGGCTCGCGAGCCGCAGTTTGCCGACCCCTGGTCTAGGGGAAAGGATGAGGACCACTGGTTGAAAGCTACAGGAGGCCAGATTTCAGTTCAAAGACAATAAGAAACTTTCCAGTAATTAAAGCTATCAGGAAGGAAAGGATCTACTTGCACAGGAGTGAGTTCCCCATCACTGGAGATATTCAACATCATTGGACCACCTACTTCCTAGGGATGCTATAAAAACAACCTTGAGGTCTTTCCATTTTGGCGATTGTTCCCCTTGGACCTTTCTAGTGCCTGAAATTGCACCACTAGAGACATCCCTGGACATTAAAGCCCTGTCTAATAAATGTCATTCTAAAGTCACTAATAACCTACATAGTAATATTGGCAATGCTCTGTAGGTGGGTAGGAGTGAGTAGGTGATGCTGGGAGAAAAGGAGAAGGTCTGGGGCAGGGTGCTAGACGCCTGATGGCCAGCTCTCATGAGGCAACCCAGCTGGGAGCAGAGGAAGAGGAGAGAGGCTTGGCGTCTGAAGCTGGGGCAGCAAGCGGGGAGGAAAGGAACCTCAGGGCCCTGACTGTCCGGGGCTCAGGAAGCGAAATATGCTTCCTTTGCTCCAAGTAGATGCCACCTGCTGTTGGGTTTGAGGCTTCCTCTGCAGTTTCATCATCCCTGCCTGAGCCCCAGGCAAAAGCTGCGAACTAGTGCAGGCTTTGGAAATGCACACATGTAACCACTTTCTCACCCTTTTGAATTTAATTCCACAGTATAATTAAGCACATATACTGCACACGCACGGCTATAATACAAGCTGTCGGTTTAATTTGGAAGTGTGCATTAAACAAATCCAAGTGAGGAGCAACAATCTGTGCGCCTTAGAATTGGGGGAGGAACCACGTACAAGCCCATAAAAATGAACATTTCGTGGGACACACTGCCACCCAGTGGTCACTGGGGAAATTGTCAAGACTAGAAAGCACAAAGAGAAAGCCTTGGTATCTGTCCTTAGACCCGCGTCTAGCAAATGTTCATAAATGATTTCAACCAAATTGAATTGAATGAAATTAAGTTGAGTTGGACTCCAGTGAAGTAAATTAAATGAGCATAAAATGGACAGGGTTATATTGGAACAATGACCAGGTTTTGATGACCTACTCCTGAATACACAAAAGCACAGCATTTTTTAGACAAAAGGTAAACACATCCCTGCAACTTGCATCAAAAAAGAGGAGAGTTTTGTCAGAGGAGATCTCAAATGTCAGGCTACAGTGTGTGCCTCAGCTCAGATGTTGATCAGCTATGGCCTACTTGGGCAAAGTACAAATCCAGTTTCTGATGCTCTACAAATAAACATTTAGGAAATAAGTACAGAAGTAAATTTTCATCCACAAACAAAAAGTAAACTCAAGACCTTCACAGACAAGCCAAGATGGGAGTAACAGTTTCCTAACTGCCACAGTCAGTCACAGGAGCCTGTCCAAGTAAACCTCCAACATCCTCCTCCCATCGTGAAGTAATGGTGAGGAGGCTTTTGATCCCAAGGACCTAGCACCAGAACTATCACATCATAGATAAGAGAGAGAGGGAAAGAAACAGGGAAGGAGGGAAGAAAGGGGGGTTGGGAGGCAGGCATCCTTACTGGAGCACTGATGCAAATTTCAGTGGAAACTATTGCTCCTCCCTGGCTTGGGACAGGCCTGTGGTCCCCTGAACAGAGCGTTGCCATTATCTTGCGGCTTTGGGGCCCTAGGGGTTACGACAGTTACAATCTCTCCAATTCCTCGTGCTATGGACTGAATGTTTGTGTGTCCCCCAAAATTCATATGTTGAAGCACCATTCTCTAAAGTGATGATCCTTGAAGATGGGGCCTTTGAGAGGTGATTAGGTCATGAGGGTGAAGAAGAAAAAAAAAACGAGAACTTTCTCTCCCCCACCCCCACCTCAGGTGAGGACACAGCCAGAAGGCATTCATCTACACCCAGAAAGAAGGTTCTCACCAGGAGCCTAATCAACTGGTACCTTGACCTTGGGCTTCCCAGGGTCCAGAACCGTGAGAAATAAATGTCTGTCATTTAAGCTACCCTGTCTATGGTGTTTTTATCACACCAGCTTCACAAAGATCTCCCACTTTTCCTTGACGTTGTTTTTGTTTGATTCACTCTAGTTTCTTCGTTTTTAGGTACCTTCAGAACATACTATATGCTGTGAAATAAATATAAAATGACGTGGAATAATAACACCTAAAGTACTTTACAGTTTACAATCATCTCATTTGGGATTAATGTGAGACGGGGGCACCATTTTACAGATGTGGAAACTGAGGCTCCAGAAGTTAGAGCGCTCACCCAGAGTCACACCAAAAATCTGTAGCAGCACAAACTCAGGTCTCCGCCAGAGATCACACTGCCTTCTCACCTAGAACGCTTCCTGCAGGTAGGGAAGAGCGGGGGGCCCCCTGCAAATTTCCTTCACAGACACGGTTTCAAAAGATATGCTCTGAACTCTAACCTGGGACTTACTTTGAGGCGTTTCGTCTTTGCCTCTTGACAGTCTGTCCATGGAAGCCAGCATTTCCCTGAGAAGCTATGAGCGGCCTCTCATTGGAGGGCTCCTGTGTGGGACGTGTCCCCTGCAGAGGCCAGGCCTCCCCATGTCTCACAGGCCTGCTTGGCCTCCACTGAAACTGTCTTCCTTCCCACTTCTCCACATGGCATCTACACTCAGAAAGAGCCCGTCAATAGCCATTGGAAGCTTTCCAAAACTTTACCACACCATGGACACCTAGAAAACTATTTACCAATGATAAACTCCCAGAGAGAAAATGTCATTAAACCAGGTATGAATCACAAATGAGGATGATTTTTTAAAGAAACATTAAGCCATTCTGGAGAGAAAGAAGGAGCAGAGGAGTCTTGATTGGGAAGAGTATTTAAATTAAGATTTTCCTTTATAGCACCAATGAGTCCAAAATTGAAGCAATTGCCACCATGAGAGCAGGCTATATCTTCATATTAATACTTTTACGTTTATCTTGCTTTTCTTAAAAGATTCATCTCACACACACACACACACACACACACACACACACACACACACACAC
>NW_017731413.1:2045382-2047498 GCF_001890085.2 Hipposideros armiger | reverse complement strand
TAAAAAAAAAAAACCTGTCAATAATTTCAAAATTGCAACAGCAGAATGTGAAACCAAGGACAGGATCCTTCCGAGCACAGGCGCTGTGCACCTGTGCAGAATCCATGCCCATGGTGCTGACCCCACCTCAGTGGCAGGCAGATGACAATCAGGGAGAAGCCCAGGACACACTTAGAGGAGCACCCTCAGACTCCTCAGCAAGACACATTTCCTTCCTTCTCCTCAGCAGAAAACGAAGAATGGGGAGGAAATGAGTCACCATCTGGGGACCTTTCTGGAGAAGATAGTGAGTTATACACATGCACACTACATCTTGCACACTTTCCTAAGCTTCACAAACCCCTTGAGTATTGTCTTGGTAAGCTTGAGCTGCTATAGCAAAATACCATAAACTGATGGTTTAAACAACGGACATTTATTTCTAACAGTTCTTGAGGCTGGGAAGTCCAAGATCAAAGTGTCCTCTGATTCGGCGTCAGTCTGGTGAGAGCCTGCTTCTTGATTTGCAGATGGCTGCCTTCTTACTGTGAGAGTGAGAGAGAGAGAGAGAGGCAGAGAGAGAGAGAGGCGGAGAGAAGGCTCCCTGTAGTCTCCTCTTCTAATGGCACTAATCCCATCTCAGGGGCTCCACCCTCTTGACCTTATCTAAACCTAATTATCTCCCAAAGGCCCTATTTCCTAATACTATCACAGTGGGAGCTAGGGCTTCAACAAATGGATTTTGGGAGGACACAAACTTTCCATCCACAGCAGGTATACCTCTGCAAATCCACAGCCTTAAGTATGGAAGGGGATGGGGATAGGTACACACACACATACACACATATAAACATACAAATGTGCGCACACACGAGAGAGACACTCCCTCGAGGTCCCTTTCTGCTCTCAAATTGATTTTCCTGAAACTTTAATCCCAGCAGAGCTCCACCTGGCTCAGAATGAGTCAGCCCATTTCCTTCCCCTGGTAAAAGTCAACCCACATCCACTGTCTGTGCCCAGGAACCTTCGTCTCTGTCACCCACAGCTGTCAATCCAAAGGGCCAGATTTACACTCAGTGTGGTCCAGGTTCTCATTAACCTTGAATCATCTCCTCCTACACAGAGCCATGACATTTAAAATCCTATCAAAGTAGTCTAAAACAAGCATTGGATTGAACCTTTGGGGGATAAAATAAATGACCCTTAAGCCCAGGATGAGAAAGAAATAAAAACAGGCTTAAAGAAGTAAAGTCTCTACCAAACACATCACTCACAACACATCGCTTTGTGTTGGTCTCTGTTTGTGGTACACTGGAATTAAATGACATCCATCAGACTTAGCCCTTCGAATGTAATTTTGGTTCCAAACACCACTTTGAAAATGCTGACCAGGAAAAGTTTCTAAGAAGGAATATTTTCAATGGGTTTCAATAAGTGTTATAAAATTACAAAGGTAGTGGGAGGTCTTATAAAAAATAAACAAATATTCACATGGACCACTGCAAAATAGATTAGTTCTCCAATATTTTTATAATGCATCAAATACATCTCTTTCCCCAGCCAGGCTGATGGGCATTGTGCATCACTTATACTCATTCACTGGTTGAACATTTATTAAGAACCTACTATGTGGCAGATGGTGTGATAGGAACTAGGAATACAAAGACAAAAACTATCCTCTGTCTTAAAGGGCTTTCCAAGGCAAAGAGGGGACAGTCACATGGGGACAAATGCTGTGTTGTGACATGCTCACAGTACATGCTATAGGAAGACCAAAAAGGGACTGGCAGAATCTGGAAGGAGACATTTCAATGGGGAGAACATTCCAGGCAAGAGGAAAGAGGATGAACAGAATACCTTTTAGAGAAGCTTCAATGCCATCTGGTGTTGTGTTGGAAAGATGAGTGTCAGTTCTGCCATTTGCTAACCTCATGCTAACCCCTTGAGTAGATCACTTGACTTTTCTGACCATGTTTCCTTATCTGGAAATTGGGATGATGATCCCTATGCACAGAATTACTAAGAGGTTTTAATGAAAATGTATATAAAAGTGACTTGCAAACTTGATAAAACATACAAACGTCGGGTCGGTTGTGTTTGTCTTTTATTATTAAGCCAACTATTTCTCTTTCCTCTT
>NW_017731413.1:2036352-2040842 GCF_001890085.2 Hipposideros armiger | reverse complement strand
AGGAAGGAGTGAGTTGGGAGTTATTATTTAATGGGTACGGAGTTTCAGTTTTACAAGATGAAAAGAGTTCTGGAAATGGATGGTGGAGACGGTCACACAACATCATGAATGTATTTACTACCATTGAACTGTACACTTAAAATGAATAAGATGGTAAGTGTATGTCATATGTATTTTACCACGAGTTTTAGAAATTGGAAAAAATACAGACCAAAATAAGAAAAAGCATGGCAGCACAGGTTCCCTGAGGACAATTCAACCCCAAGAGCAAGGGCAAAAGGGTTTGGGCCCCAAATATACAGCTTCTTCATCCACACTAACTGATGAGAGCCGTGTCTCCACTCCCTGCAGGCAGTGAGGAAGGAAATGGAGGGGCCAGGAAACTAATGGGGTGCCCAGTTCCTCCCGGAGAGGCAAACAACAGGAGTGGAGAAGTTTCCCCTCTCCCACCCGCAGCTAGCCTTGACTCCAAATACACCCATTTTCAGATTCATTCTATAAAGATTTTGCATTTGGCCACATGTGTTACATCCACCAGGTCAAGGTAAATGATTAGAAGAGATAGCAGATAACATTGCTCTCAAGTCAACAAAATAACCAGAGGCCCAGCCAACCTAGTCAATTAAGTCATTTTCCATTAGTTTGGGGACCCACAATACTACTGGACAGTAATATAACTAAGAAAAAAAACACTGCAGGACAACACTTTCTATCGCCTTTTGTCAATCCAGCGTAGGTCCTGTGGCTTACTCTGCAGCCTCCCAGCCTGTCTGCTCCCTGATTTGGCCCAAAGCACTTGCAGCCACTGAGCTGCCAGGAAAGGTAAGACTTGCTTTTGTCGGCAGGAGCCACCTAGGACAGCCCTTTCTTAAACATGTGACCCCTCCTGTTTTGAAATCATTCTTTCCCTGGATGGCTAAAGGGCCTTAGGAATTCTCCAGCAGTGCTCTCGGGCTGGCAAAGTCAGACAAAGGAAGGCAGGTGGAGAGCAAGGAAGAGACCCTGAACATTGTTTAAGAATACTTCTTTAAGATGCCAAAAAGGAGAAGCTTTTCTAAAGGTACTTTTCCCAGATCTCTCGGGCTACTGGGAGCAGAGCTTCTGTGGAGGGGTNATAGGAAGACCAAAAAGGGACTGGCAGAATCTGGAAGGAGACATTTCAATGGGGAGAACATTCCAGGCAAGAGGAAAGAGGATGAACAGAATACCTTTTAGAGAAGCTTCAATGCCATCTGGTGTTGTGTTGGAAAGATGAGTGTCAGTTCTGCCATTTGCTAACCTCATGCTAACCCCTTGAGTAGATCACTTGACTTTTCTGACCATGTTTCCTTATCTGGAAATTGGGATGATGATCCCTATGCACAGAATTACTAAGAGGTTTTAATGAAAATGTATATAAAAGTGACTTGCAAACTTGATAAAACATACAAACGTCGGGTCGGTTGTGTTTGTCTTTTATTATTAAGCCAACTATTTCTCTTTCCTCTTCATCGTGAAAGCTTAGACTCTCAGAAGGGATGTCATAGGCCACCTGGTTCAAGTTGCTTACAGATAACAAAACTGAAGGCCAGAGAATGGTCACCGGCATCACCATTATCAACAGCAATCATGAGGTCACACTCTTCACCAAGAAGTTGGAGTTGCCCTGTGGGAAGGCTTCCACCTAACCTTCCTTTTTCCAAATCATAAGCTGTTTGATCTAGCTGGAGAAACTTAAATCACATGAGCAGCTCTAGCTGCAAGAGAGTCTTGGAAAAGTCGTATTTAACTTTTCAGCTTCTATAGTTCAGGAGCGCACCCTATAGAAGTGGGAAAAAATGATAAGTGCCAACTTACAAAACACCACAACCCTCTGAGGTAAGTAGAGAAATCTGCATCATTGCCACTTTTATACATGAAAAACCTGAGTCTGAAGGAAGTTAAGTTAGAGTCCCTGTTGACTGGTTTTCAAAATTATTTGTGAAATGAGTGAGGTTGAATGATTTGCCCAGAGTCAAAAAGCAAATTTCTATTGTCCTTTAAGCCCCAAGTGAAAGGGACCTCCTCTGTGGTGCTTGACCTTACTCCAAGACAAAGTTAATGCTACTACTTATGCGACGTGGGTGCACGTACGTACACGTACACACACACACACACACGCGCGCACCAGGTCTTTGATACTTCTAATATGGTGCCCACTGCAATCAATATATTTTAAGGACAAGTTTACATGCCTGTTTCCCTATGTAGACTGTCAAGTTCTCAAGGTCAAGGATAGCATCTTACTCTTCTCACCAACCTGGGTGTTCACTGTACTTAACTCATAGGAGGTAAAATCACTAATTGGTTCACTGATTTAATAAATGTAAAGCTCTGGGCCTTTGATTCCAGTCCAATGCTTTTTCCACAATGCCACACTGCTTCTAGCCGCCTTTTCCTAAAACTCACTTGCTTGGTTATTCATTGACTCATTCATACAAGAAATATTTATTAAGCACCTGCCATGTTCCTATGTTTGGCACAGGAGATGAAATAGCGAGGAAAAAGTAGACTCAGTCTCCGTTCTCATGGAGAGTATAGTCAAGTCGGGGAGACTGATATTAATTATCTGATCACACAAATAAATGCAAAACTACAGTGATAGGCATGTCACCACTAAAGATGCCCCTCTTAGTTCCATCACTCAGAAACTCCAAGGGCTTTAGGAGCTCTGTATCAGAAACTGGGGACAAAGGCCAAACATGATCAGATGTGCACAGTGGTATGGGAGCACATATAGAAGGCTTGAACAACACGAGGCCGTCAAGAAAGGTTTGCCTAAAGCAGTGATGATATCTGAAACCTAAACGGATCACAGGAGTTATCCAATGTAAAGAAAGTAGGAAGGTACACTCCATGAGGAAGAGAATACTCATGGAAAATTCTTGTGGTAGGATGAGCTGAAGGAACACAAGAATGAGGATGGTACCAGATGGGGCTGGAAAGGAAGAAAGGACCCAGGTCCTGTGTGACATATAGGTCAAACGAAGGATTTTTTTCTTTATTCACTTGGGGGAGAGGAAGTAAAATGCTTATATGTGTGCTGGGGAAAACTTCAGTGTGGAGAATAAATTATTACATATCCCTCATGCATTCATCACCCCACAGAGCCTCACCCTGCGCCAGACACAGGGAAGGTGAGCAGAGCCACTCTCAACAGCAGCCCCCATAATCTTGGTCCATCTTCCCAAGACTGAATCACATTTTGAACATCATATAAATATATGCTATGCACAGCAAAAACACTCATTTCCAAAGAACACTTTTGAGAGAAACAGCTTGGTTATATCGCTCACACGCAGAGGCACAGAGAGGTTTATATTGGCTTTTTGCATTTAATTAATTTTGCAGAAAGCAATGCAAAAGTCTTCGGGATTGGAGGTTTCCTTTGAACTAACATCAAACCACCAGACCTGCTAAGGAAGGCTCAGCCAAGCTTTGATATGCTCCAGCACACACATCGTATTGCTTCTGCTTTGGACAGGCAAAGGGAGGGAAAAAAATAGCACTCTGCATTGTGAATCTCTGCTTATTAAAAATAATTAGTGGAGATAGTGCATAAGTTACTTTTAAACCCCTCCTTTTCTCTCATTATCCTCTCAAATACATACCAGGACCAATTCGCTAAACGCTGCTTGGGATATTTTAGAAAATATCTTGTACTCTATCCAACAAGAGCTTAGGCAAGAAATTGTTTGCACTCAGGCCAATCAAAATAACAATGCAGCTGACTTTTTTCCTTGTTTTTAAATCTCACTCCCTTTCACTCTTAAAGTTTTGTCTGTTGCGTTTTAGCTGAGAATTAAATGGATAGCTTCCCCCTCCAATTATAATTTCATTAGTGGGCATGGATAGATCCACAACCACCATTAAATTCTTGTGGGATTTTCTGGGGACTAAGCAGAAATTTTACATAAAACAAGCAAGTGTACTTTGTGGGATAGATATTTTTTTAAAAGCTATCTTAACCCTGACTTTCCATGAACTCTAAATCAACACTAAAAAATCCATTCTATGTTCATGGTCATTCTAACCTAGCTCTGCCTCTTACCAACCATGTGACCTGGACAAATCACTTAACCCATCTGAGGTTTGGTCTGCCTCCCTTTAAAGTGGAAATAGTAAATGTTAGATGAATGTCCAGATATAGTTTTTCTTACTTAATACCTCCTAAAAATAAAAAAAGGAACCATATTGATTTGTAAAATACATGCGTATATACACACATGCATAAAATGAAAACAATAACTAAGTGAAAGTTGAAGGACAGTTTCAAAGCAAACGTTGAGGCTATTGGGCCTATGTTTCTGAGGAATGCTGAAAATGCTCTGACTTCCAGAATCTTCATACATTAACTACACTCTCTCCTTAGCACACTTCACTCCCACTACACTGAAAATGAGCCATGCTTTTCATTGCTTTGGTGCCTCTGCAGATGCTTATACCCATTCAGCCTGAAATTTCCCAACTTC
>NW_017731413.1:2033107-2033987 GCF_001890085.2 Hipposideros armiger | reverse complement strand
AAACAGAGAGAAAAACTCAAATATAAATGTTTGAAGATTTGGTCTTTTCAGGTACCTTTCTTTTGAGCTCAAAGGAGAAAAGGTAAAGGCGGAGCAGTGGGGGAAAGGCCCTTAAAACTACTAAATAATTTTTTTTTTCTGGCTTTGCTTTTCCCCTTGTAGAGCAAACTCTTATGTTACATCCTAGCCTGGAATAAATCTTCTGGGCTGAATGATAAATCGAGGATTGCCATGGAAATCACTGTTGACCTTTAAAAGGGCACTGCCTTTATATTTTCACTGTGCTGTTTGAAATGTCGACTCAGAATCAGGAAAATAATATGCGATCGATTTCTCTCCATGCCTCTTATACGAGAGCTTGAAATTGACCTGGAAAGCATTGGTATGGGTTTTCTCATTACGGTTTCAACATCATTGAAAATGGTGATTAATGATTCAGTCTTGGGAACAGCATTGTTAGGCCTTGTAATTACTTTGTGAATCGTGTCCAAACAGCAGCTAGCTTACCCTGTTCACACCACCTCCCAGAAGTGCGTGTATTTTAACACTCATGCGGTAAAACTTTGTGGTTCTTGATTAAGAGCCTGGACAAGATGGGAATATTATTTCCTTGTATTACTGTTTATCTTGCTTACTGTCTTGTCCTTGTCCAATTATTTATTCCTCCTTTATTTCTCTTCCAATTTCTTAAGGTACCAGGCAGGACTCTCTGGCAATTTGTTAGTTCTACTTTTTCATTCTTCTTTTGTATTTCTAATTTCCCTCTCTAGTTTTCCTCCAATTTCATAATCTCTCCCTCTTTTCTTCTAGCTCACTGGTCTTTTTGGCTCCTTTTTCTTTTTCTGTCTGATTTATCCATTCCATATCTCATTTGTTCTAG
>NW_017731413.1:2001509-2030526 GCF_001890085.2 Hipposideros armiger | reverse complement strand
TAGCGTTGGAGTTGATCCCTGCTATGGGGACATCTCACACCATAAGGAACCATGAAGATACAGGGTATCAGGAAGGGCTTGTTCGAGGAGTTGGGCCTGCGGTAACTGATTTGGGAGAGGGCCCAAGGAAGTCAAGTGGGAGCTGCCAGAAAGTGGGGAAATTTAATAATTATCTTAATTTTTATCTGGTGGGCAGGAAGAAAGAAGCAGAGCTAGAGTTGTCATTGAAGAAGTAGCAGTCACTCCTGTTAGGCAGAAAAGGGGGGTCACTGGTCATTTTTGTGGTTGCATGGTGTCTTTGTCTTCGTTCAGGCATGATTATGGAGTGGTCTTGTTTTTGTTTTGTCCCATCACATTCATGAAAGTCCTCATCCGATGTTGAGACTCATGAAATTGCCTATAGTCACCAAGGGAATAGCATGACCCAGCTGGTAGCAAGTAAACCAGCTAATAGCTATCAGCTGGGGCGTGACCAACCGTCCCAGTTTGCCTGGGATTGTGGAGGCCCCAATACTAAAGGACTGGAACACAGGATTTTCAGTGCAAAACTGGAGAATGTCTTGGGCACACAGAGATGTGCTGGTCACCTTAGCTGTCAGGGCTGCCTTTCTGTGTCTCAGCCCTCACCCCTTTGGCTAACATGGCCTATGAATTACCTAGTTTATACTTTATTTATTGACTCATTTGTCTGCATCTGAGGATGTGCTTTGGAGGCCAAGTCCCCGCTTTATCACTGGCTAGCCACATGGCCTTGAGCCAATTACTCAATGTCTCTGGGTCTCGGTTTCCTTCTGTCTGAAATGGGGTTGGTGGATACTTTACGTGACGGCTTAATCAGATAATGGCATCTTCATCAATGTCTTATGCTTTGCACATCATGGGCGCTGCCCTGACACTACTTCTTGTTCCTCCCCTAACTCCCACTTCTATCCCATCCCGTATCAGCTTTGCATGAAGCAATAGCCTTGGATTAGCAATCATATTTCAGTAACATTATTTTTATAGCTTCTAAAATGGGTGTCTATAATCACTTAAAAATTGATTTTGGGCCGTCCGAGTGGCGCGCTGGTTAAGAACTGGCTTGGGACGCCAGAGGGCCCCGGTTCGGATCCCACATATGAGGGCCAGTGACACTGCCCTCCACAGCTAAGATGCTGAACAACAGCTCAGCGTGGGGTTGGGCTGCGGTGGGTAGCCAGCGACGGCGTGAGCTGCAGTCCCTGCTGCAGTGGTTGCCATGGGCTACCGTGTGTAGCCGGCAGCCAGCGTGAGCGGCCAGCAGCCACCGTGAGCGGCCGTCCAGAAGCCGGCGACTGATCTGCCTTGCCTGGGAAGAGCGCAATGATGGTGCCAACTTGGGCCAGTGAAGCAACATCCTCCACAACTAGACTGAAGAACAAAACAACAGCAACTTGTCTGTTCCCCTTCCCCCAATTCCCCAATAAAATCTTTAAAAAAAAAATTTTTTTTGATTTTAATTATGTTATTGCTGTCCATTTTGCTTCTCTTTAGTACTGCCACAATTTCTTATGCTTCTCTATTCTCTTTTTCTGCAGGAAACATAGAGCCATAACTTAAAAAAAAATAATAACAAACTATGCATTTCTAGAATACTTTACAGTTTGCAAAATGCTTTTCACACACACACCAAAAAAATAAAAATGAGAGGCAAGTATTATTATTCTCTTGTAGATTACTCTCCAATTACGCTCTAATATTACTCTCCTACAGAAGAGCAAACCAAGGTTTGGCAAAGCTGTAAGCCAGATTCAAGATCACATCACTAGCAAAATAGAACAAGCCCTCTGAGTTTCTGCTCTGAAACAAGTTTTCCCTGGGCTCAAAACTAGATGCCAGTGTAGCCCTGGATTGGGCCTCTTGACCAGATGTGGCTACTGAGACGGCAACTGTCATTTGTAATTTCCTGTGCTGTCCCCCAGAGTCCACAGCTTAATTTCACTTTAAATCCAGCATGGCTTTTACCAGACACATGAGAAAATCCCATTCAAGGTGGAACCACTGAAATCTGATTCAGAGTGTTCTCTGCTGGGTGTTCCTCTGACAATCAGTTCAGCTTAGGCCTTAGCAGCTGGGCTATGCTGGGACTAGACAATTCTAACTTCCTTTGACTTGCCATCCCCTTCACCATGGCTCCCAGAAGGGATGACAAATGGACTCATACTTGTCACCCTTTGGAAACCTTTAAATGCCATAGCCTAAGCAGAAATCACAAATAGGGTTTTGTGTTTAACTCAGACAAATTCCAAAATATTTCCCCATCTGGAGTTCTTCCATGGAAAAAGTATTTGCAGCATGCAGATGGAGGGTGTGGGGCTGGAGGGGACCCAGGAATGCAAGACCAACAGTCTGAGTCCTGTGTGTGAACACAGGATACCTTTCCAGGGTAACCGAAGCCAGTGGAATTTGTGAAGCAGCAAAAGGCTAAGACTTGGAGTCAGCTGACCCATGTTCAAATACCAGCTCCCGTGCTCACAGGGTGGGCTGCCACCTGCTACTCACGCCATCTCTCCAACTTTGTGCTCTCCTTTGAAACAAGAAAAACAATCACGCCTATCCTGCTCGTCTCTTTAGGGTGGCCCTGAGCTAATGGACATAAAAGCACTCTAGAGACTGGAAATCGCTAGACAAGCATAGGCTGTTAATATTACAGTGCAGCTTTCTAAAGTTTTCAGTGTTTCTCAGACACAGATTCACTGTGCATTGCAGTTCTTTTGGGTCTTTGTTTTTTCTTCCAGTTCCTTTGATCTCTCTGTACAAGCTCAAAGTAGCCAAAAAAACAGGTCTTCATTTGTTACATAACTCACACAGTTATTCAAGCCAGAATGTGGTATTCCAACCCAAAAAGATAGTCCAAGAAAGCTTAAGTGACTGAAAGGAGGGAAAAACAATGTTTTGCTCAAAGTATGCTTTTTGTTTTTTGTTTCTCTAATCTATAAGGAAATTTTACATTTTGATTCAGAGGAGAAGGAAAAAACAGGAAAATAAGAGAACTTGAGAACTGGAAAGGAAAATTCTATCTCACACACTCAAGGATGATTGAAAAAAATTACATTTATAAAGCTAAATGGTAATGTAGAGTTAAGTAGAAATAAGTGCATAGCATAGAGAGGTAAAATGGTCAAAGAGATGTCCCAAGTATTTGCAAATCATTGCTAAGCAAAGATAAATTTGCTTATCACAGCTCAAGTCATAATTCTAGTAGATTCTCATCTTTGTCTAGGGCTTTGCCCAAGAAAAGAGAGATTCTTAGAAAATACGACTCACCTGTTCTTTACATCTTAATAATATTTCTCTTTCACCCACACAGGGGCGAATATGTTCTGGGAACCACTTATATAAATAATCCACAGAAGACTTAGGCTAAGAAAAGTTCAGAAATATGTTTTTCTCTCTGCGTGCTATTCTTCCACTCTGGCGCTGCTTCTGTTCCCAGAGACCCCCTTATTATGTTTCCAGCAGAATCTTTTTGTTTTAAAACTTTCCATTTCAACAAGATGATGGATAGATGAGCCTATCTGTGAACAGATGACAGGTAGGACATGTGCATACATGCTGACCACATAGCATAAAATCTTTCTACAACACTAACCAGCCCACGTACAATGGAATCTGGATTTGGCAGTTGAAGCTTGGATTCATTCCAGAAGATTTAATTCAAGAAATACCAAAGGGCCTCACCGCTGTGCAGCAGCTTCATGTTCAAGTCCACGCTTCAGCCTGGGAGGGTGCAGTATAGGAACGCCGACAAGGCTGGGTGTCAGGAATCGGAGACTTTTCTAAGTGGCCACAAGATGGCCTCACTGTTCAGACTGGCGTTATAAGTTCAGGTTGCATGCAGTTTTTGTCTTCAAAGCAGAGTGGCAGCACAGAGATACGTTTTAAAGATTGCCACTGAGATCAGGAAGTGGCAGCTTTTCTGTTGTTCTCTGGATTCTTCACTTAGGTGACCTACAACCACATAGGTATGGAGTCTTCAGTGGGGAAACAAATAGAATATTATGCATGTTTTAACTCCAGCGTACAGCCAGAATGCTTCTCTTCAACACTATACATACTTCTGTTAAATTTCCCTGGTATCTTGATGCATAGCAATGAATCCACTATTGAACAAGAATATTCCCTTTTTTTTAAAATTGACTCTTTCAACACATCATAAATTGCTCCCACAAAAGCTTGAGGTCAACGTCCAACATGAGAAGACTGCCCCCAATACCTGCACCTCATCATCATTAAGTACATAATTTTTTTTAATGTTTCTTTTGTGTAAGATGTTCCCTTGAACATGATTTGAGGGTTTGTCTAGAATAGCATCTAGTGTTCCCATGTAATGCACTAAGGTTTGGGTGAAATTTCACATCACATGGCATGTGAAATGCCTAACTGGATAAAAAAGAAACTTTCAAGGCCAGGATCAGCATGACAAGGGCCCATAGTCACTCCCTTGGCCCATGAAGAGGCATGCCAGGCTCTGCTGGACCCATGCTCTAGTCCTTATATGGCAAACACGAGAGAGCAGCTTAATCAGTATGCCAAGCAATCTGATTTAGGGGTGCCAGCTATTTACAGGAACCGTCTTGGAATATCAACTGCCTAGCACCTGGAGACCTGGATGCCCCAAGGACGTTTCAGTCAGTCCCTCCCTTGGCGGAGGGAGGAAGCCCCAGTTCCATGAGAAGCTGAGCTTGGGCACTACCCCTGCAACAGGGAGAAGGGCATGGATGGCCCTGAGTCCTAGTCAGCCTCTGGCCCAGGCGATGCAGGTAAGATAGTCTTCTTGGGCCGCCACATTCTGAGTGGCTTAAAGAACAGAAATGTATTTTTCACAATTCTGGAGGTTAGAAGGCCAAGATCAAGGTGTCAGCAGGTTTTGTTTCTCCTGAGGCCTCTCTCCTTGGCTTCCTTCTCACTGTGTCCTCGCATGGCCTTTTTTCTTTGCACATGAACTCCTGGTGTCTCTTCCTCTTTTTATAAGGACACCAATCCTGTTGGATTAGGGCCCCACTCTTATGACCTCATTAAGCCTTAATTATCTCCTTACAGGCCCTTATCTCCAAATACAGTCACACTGGAGGTTAGGGATTCAACCTATGACTCTTTTGGGGGAGGGGTGGGGCACAATTCAGCCCATAATGCCAAGGAAGCACACAAGGTTATTTGGGACAATTCTGCTCTTGCACAATACCTAGTCAACTAATTAAGCAAAAAGTGGTATAACATGATAGCTTTATTTTTTTTATTACTAATGAAATTATATGCTTTTTCATACTTATTGGCCAGTTATATTCTTTCTATAATTTATATATATTTTTTTTCTTTGGAATATTAATGTTTTACTCTTCAATTTGTCAAATATTTTTATATAGCTTGTCTTTTACTCCATTATGATGATCATGTGTTTTTTAGTTGGATATGTTGATGACATATTTTGTATTCATATAGAGGCTATGTATTGATTATCTCCCCAGTATCTGCACTCACTCCTTCCCCGTAGCCTCCTAATGCTTGTCTGGGGATCCACCTGGTTCCAGAAAAGCTGATTCCACCCTTACCTCCAGCTGGGGTACAGGCTCTGACCAAGCCAGTCAGCACAAGCCACGCCCTATGATTGGTACAACGGTGAGCATGTGACCCAAGTCAGTCAAAGCAAAGTGAATCTCAGGAGTCTTGCTATAAATGCTGACACAAAGGTATCCCCTATTTCTTGCTAAACAAGAACAGTGACGCACGTAACTGCAAGAGCTGATGTCAACCATTTTGGAGAATCAGTTTAGGATAAAGCTCACAGCAAAGAAAGCAGAGCAAAGAGATCAACTGAGTGTATATGGAATACTGTTGAGTCACCAGATCGAGCCTCCTGCAGGAAGCCTGCTTCAGGGTTTTTCTATTACGTGAGCCCAGGCATATATATTCACGTATATCGGAATGGCCATCCTGGTTGTTGAACATGGCTTTCATCCATTCTTATTAGTCTGGTGTCCATTCTAATTCGTCAATACCCATGCTGCACTGGTGGTTAAATATTTTTAATATTATCGTGATATGTGCCAATAATTGTCCTTTATTATAAAACTGGTTTCAGTTAGATTTAATTTTTGTTTAATGTATTAGCCATTGAGGTTTGGGAGTTTGTCTAGTACAGCAAGTAGTGTTGCCTTAGCTAGCTCGTATTTCCTTTAATATCGAAAGAAAGGCCTTCTCTTTAGTATCAGTTTGCTAATTAGAATTCTGTGCCAACTTTTCTTACCAAAATCAAATCTCTAATGCATTATTATTTGCCATTTAGTTTCTTCAAATAATTGTACGTTGTTCATAAAGCAATATGTGTGCAGAATTTTTCTAAACTTTTGTGACTTTTTCCCAGATTTTATAGTTCTCATCCTCTGTCTTTAGTGACTCACTTGCATTGAGTTCTTCCAATATATTCAAATTAGCTTTCACAGGAACAATTATTTTTCCACACTCATATTTCATCAGTATACATAAATATTTCATTAGGTTACATAACTCATTTGGAAACTGGTTTAGAAACCTGTTATTATTGAAGCAAAACTGCGAGAACACACCAGAGCAAATTGGCTATGAGAATTTGTCCTTCTGTGGACATCGGTCAGCATGTTTTACAGAGGAAATGATGAATTTTCCTTAATCAGATGAAATGATTAAGTGGAAAATACTCAATGCAGTTGAGTTTAATTTCTTTCTTTTTTTCCCTTAGAAATTGCATAGCACAGGCACCAACCAGTGAGAATGGATGTGGCAACCAATTAGAACAAACTCTGGCAGTAAACAAACAATAGGGCCACACCAGAGCATAGGAGCTGCCTGTTGCCCCTAGCAACAAGAATAGGACTACCCCACTGGAGGCTGAGCTCCTGGCGGGAGGACAGGGGCTGAGGTGACACTCCCCCAGATGAAGAAAGAAACTGAAAACAGCTGCTACCAATTGCTGCCTGCAGCCACAGCTTCTGTGATACTGCAAGCTTAGGAAGGCATGCCTCAGCCTCTCCCCTTGGGTTCCTGGCAAGTCATCTAAGGGCGCAGTGACTGTATGTGTGATGTCCCCAACATCACTTTGGAGCAGGAACACCAATACAAGACCTTGAGACTCCATGGACCAGATAGAGACAAATCTCAAAACTGCTAGAATGAGGCGTGGGAGGGGACTGAAGAAAGAAAATGGAGAGAATAACAAAGAAATGAAATCTTCCTCTCAAGAAGGTCCTGCAAACTAAAACCCAGAACACAGGAAGAAAACTGATGTTCAGAAAGACAACCAACACAGATCACAATCACTATTACAAGAAAATAAAAAGGGAACACTTTAAATTAAAAACAAATATATATATATATATATATATATATATATATATATATATATATATTAGTATCCTCAAAGAGATTTTTAAAAAAAAACAGCCAGTTTTAAAAGAACAAAATTATGAACCCGAAAAAGGCAGAAGTAAAACAGGGAAAGGTTAATATGAAAAAGAAACGATGAGCCAATAACTTTTTCAGGAAAGCTCTATGCATGGTATATTTCACGAGCTCTTGAGTATCTAAATGTCATTCTGTTGTGTTTACACCTGAAAAAAACTTGACTGAGTATAAAATTCTCAAGCCATACCTTTATCCCCCAAATATATAGCGATCATTCTATTTCCTTCTGCCATTTATCTTTACAGAAAAGAAGGCTGAGGCCAATCTGTATACGGATCTGTAATAGATTGAAAGGAGGCAGGGGAGATTGTTGGGATGAATCTGAGTTTCTTTATCTTTGCAATTCAAAAAACTGTCCAAGTGTGTCTGGGTATGGTTTTCTTTTCATTAATTGTGATGGTAAACATTGAATCCTTTTCCTATTTACTCTCATCTGGTTATTATCCCTGTATCAGCCAGTGTTCAATTGAAGAAAACAAACCCACAAGGTTAAGCAGAGAGAGATTGATTATAAAGTACTAAATAATTTACTAAATCACCAGGAGAACTGGAAAAACAGATTTTAGACCTGCACTGTCCAACACAGGAGACACATGGGGCCACTGAGTATTTAAAATGTAGCTAATCTGGGGCCGGCTGAGTGGCTCAGTTGGTTAAGAGCTCACTCAAGAGTTTGAGCTCTGAACAACAGCGGTTCGAGTCCAGCCCGAGCTGAGCAGCTGCTGAGCTGCCAACAGGTAGCAGGATGGCTCAGCTAAAAAAAATAATAATAATAAAATAAAATAAAATGTAGCTAATCTCAAATGAGATAGGCTTTAGTACAAAAAAATAATAATAATAAATGTAATATACTGACTACATACGGAAATGATAATATTTTAGTGGGTTAAATAAAATATATGATTAACATTCATTAATGTCACCTATTTCTTTGTACTTCTTTAACTGCAGCTACTAGAAAACATTAAATTACATATATGTGTCCCATTACATTCCTATAGAACCTTCCATGAGTGACTCCCCAAGGCACATCTGAGAACTGGGCTGCCAGTGGAGCCGCTGCTCCAGCCCCAGTCAGGGAGCGCAGAATCAGGAAGCCGTCTGCAAAGACAGGAGCCACTGTCACACAGGATGCCTCCTCGTCTCCGCCGCCTGCCCCCATCAGGAAGCTGATGGCTGCATCGGAAAGCTGTCTCTGGACTTGCCTCTGTCATAATCCGCACCAGCAAAGTGAACACCCCACGACCCTCCTTTCCCCCATGTGCATCAGTTCTAAATCCAGTCTCACTCGAATGCAACATCTTGGCAGAACCTAAATCACATCCAAAGCCGTAGGCAATATTGGGACAAGTGGGTTTGGGCTTCCCAGCCTTTGCACACTGCTAGGGGGTCGGCATGCATTTTGAGCAACCCAATCTACATCACCCAGCACAGCTTCTGTTACAGTTGCTCCTGTTTCTTCATTGCAAACACAAATGCTTCTTGGACTGTCACTTTATGTCTACGATGTACTTTCCCATTAGCCTTCTCTGTATTCTAGGAAAACCTCTAAAGTTCCTTTTCAGTGTTACCCCTTCCATTTCTACAGTATCCATTTGTCCCCTTAATACTTCCAATTAGGATGTTAATTCTCCTATTAAATATTCATCTCCTTGTAATTCTATGATGAATGGTATAAAAACGAAAGTTATGGAAACATATGGCTAGGGCACCCTACCAAGTCTAAGCAGGGATGCTGTCCTATTGGGTTGTCAGAAAAATCATGACGTTTTTTTTTTTCTATGCTTTTCATTGCAAAAATGCGTCATGACTTTTCCGACAACCCAATATTTTTTTCCCTATACCCCATGTTTTGTTTCATTTTATTGTTTGCTTATCTTTGAAAGGAGATTAATCCTTAGTTAGTATTTGCCAAATATGTATTTTCCTACTCTTTGTCCACCATCAATGCCTTCAAACCAAAGGCCATCAGTGACACAGTGAACAAGGTGGATTCACTACGAGTTGCAGTGGGAGAGACTACACACAATGCGGAACCATGGGGCGTCTCAGTAAGAGAATGTCCAAAAGGACTTATTATAAGATTTGGGCTTTGGTTGGGTGATTTGGTGGATTGGGCACTATCAGACAGCAGTAACAGTTTTATAATTGGGTATCTCAGTAAGTCTGATTTATAAGGAGGGAAGACTACAGCAAGGCTGAAGATATAACTGGCCAAAAAAAAAACAAAACAAAACAAAAAACAGCTATCACTCAAAGCTGGCAGAGGATATGTGGTATTTTGTAACTTGGATAACGTTCATGTGCTGTCTGTGTTCAGACATAATTCCCAAGTGCTCTTGTTTTGGCTTTGCAGCATCAAGGTCATGGACTGGCCTTGTCTGATGTTGGTGTTCTGTGAAATTTTTTATGTCCAACCACATCAATCCTTAGCCATGAGTTCAGGGCTAGCCTATCGCAACACCAAGGTCTAGTTCCTGGATGTCAGGGACTGCTTTTCTCATTCTCATCACTTAGATGCTAGTATAATTCTACTCTGAAATCCACCACTGGAGGGAAAGCTATTGTTGACTGTTTCTTGGCCCGATTCCCAGGATCAAGCAGACGTTCATCTAGTATTATTCTATCTCCATTGCTGGTGTTCTCACTTGCCAAACAAAAGCAAAATGTTCTAGCTTGAACTTGTACTACGGTTTATCTCCAAGATGAAATGTACCATCACCAATCCCTTTGTCCTTCCTGCCATTCATCTCTGGAAATTACAGGCTCTGAGACTGAGGACAGAGAGGTATCCATGGGAACAGTGAAGAGAAGAGTACTTCCCAGCAATACCCACAGTACAGGTAAGGTCCAAACATACCCTGCCTTTCAAGCTGGGGTACAAACAGTAGAAGACCGAGAAAAGTGTTTGAAAATGATTTGTAAACAAAGATCCTTGCTCTATTTCAGGCCACATTGTGGTTTCTCAGTCCATTTCCTTTGGCTGTTCAGTAAATGAAGGTCTCTTAGATTCTGCCAATACACTGAGAATTTGTTTCTGTTTTTGCAAACGCATTGCTTTTTTTTTTTTTTGAGAAGCTATATCAAGAGCCTTTAGCCAGGCACCATTTTCAATAGGAATCTTGTCAATCTAAGCTTGTATTGAAAACATAGTTACTTTGTCCAGTTTTCCACCTTAGAATAAGAGCTGTAGATTAGTGAATAGTGTTGTATCAGTGTTACTTTTCTAGTTTTGATCATGCTACTATGGCTATACAAGGTTTTAACACTAGGAGAAGCTGGGAAAAGGGTATATTGGAACTCTGTATTATTTTTGTAACTTTTTTGTAGTTGTAACCTTGTTTCAAAATAAAAACGTTTTAAAAATTTAACAGCAATATCAAAAACTTCAGAAACACAGTCGATAATACCAAAGTTCCAGAGACTTCTATTGCCCACCTATCCTTCAGGCCTGGCCTCCCTAGAATGTATATAAAATGATTGTTTCTTTAATCAGTTTATCAAATGGGCTAAACTTGCTGGTGTACAAACAGAAAACAGTTTCATTTTTCTCCAATCACTCCCTCCCAATATACTCTGTCATATCACCCTTCCTCACCTCTGGGCAACATTTCAGGCATATCTCATAGATCTTAAGTTACTTTCAAAAATTAAAACTCATTAAAAAGTCCTATTTAAAACTGCAATCACATGCTCCATTCAGAGTCGTCCCCCACCCCCACCACCATACCCCTAGCCTTATCCTGATCTGACTACAGTCCTATCGTGTAGAAAGGATGAGAGGAAAGGGAGCAAATTTCTCTTTTGTAGTAGGTGCTGTTATAATACTGTAGACCATGGCCTTGAGGAGCCCATATGCTGGCTCTCTCCAACAAGATGCATTGTGGGGGCTTTCAAAGCTCACTGTGGGGACCACCTGGCTGAAAAGTCCACTTCAACCCCAATGCATCCTCCCTCTTCTTCCAGAAGTTTCTTGCAAACTTCTCAGCTCCTGCTCACAAATACTATAGCAGCTTATTGCTGGGGGTCCCTTCACCCCACAAGCATGCCCCCTCTTTCGATGCCAGCTCTCTTCCGCTGCAGCTCCTGGGAAACACACTGCTTCACCATTACAGATTCTGGTAGTATAGACAGCTCTCACTGTTGCCTGCTTCACTCACTTAGGCTTCAACAGGCAGGAAGCAAGCACCAGTTTCCACCCATTTCTGTCCCTAAATTCCAGAGAACGCGTATCCATTTCTCCATGAATTCTCTCACCTTGCTCTATTCCAAATCCCAGGGCACTGCTGGAACCCCAGTTCTCTCAGGGGCCCCTCGTAAGAGAAAGGGAAACGCCACAGCACTGTCCACCACCCCAAAGGTATTTTTTCCCCCTTTCTCCTGCACCAGCTGGAGCTGTGCGATGAAGATTGATAATCACTGTGCCGATTTTGATGTCTTTTCACAATATCTGCATGGGTATGTCTAGCGCTAGTACCCCATTCAGAAACCTGAGGATATTTATCACAGCTTTGGGGCTTCAGATGAAATTTCCAGACACCATGAAAAGTCCAATTTGATATCCTGTTACACTTAAAATACACCATGACGCCTTCCGTATAACCCGCAGTCCTCATCAGGGCCATCTACAGACTACACAATGGGACACAGAAAAGCTGTGACTATTGGCAGAGTCCTGCGTCTGGACTGCTGAGATAAGACTTTTGGAAAGATTCAAGCCACAGACTTGCGCAACAGTTACACAATCACTTCTGGCCCACCCGCAAGCTGAATGCATTCCAGAAAACTCAACATTCTTTAGGAGGCTATCATACAACTAAAGTAGAAAGGGTTGTAATTGATACGTAGCAATATCCTTTGGGAGTCAAAAATATATCAGATGAGAAGAAATTACTTCATTAGGACAGGATAGCTTTACATAGTTACAGGCCATTCTGTAGAGAAGCGATTTAAATCATTTAGAACAGGCGTCAGCAAACTGCGGCTCGCGAGCCACATGCAGTTCTTTGGATACGTACATGTGGCTCTGAAGTAAAATTGAAAATGAAGATAAAACTATGATAGTTTCATTTATAAATTTTTTTTTAAAGATTTTTTTTTTATTGGGGAATCGGGGGTAGGGGAACAGACAAGTTGCTGTCCTTTTGTTCTTCAGTCTACTTGTGGAGGACGTTGCTTCACTGGCCCAAGTTGGCACCATCATTGCGCTCTTCCCGGGTGAGGCAGATCAGTCGCCGGCTTCTGGATGGCCACTCACTGCAGCTGCTGGCCGCTCACGCTGGCTGCTGGCTACACATGGTAGCCCATGGCAACCCACTGCCACAGGGGCTGCAGCCTAGCCGTCGCCGGCGACTCACAGCAGCCCAGCTCCAGGTTGAGCTGTTGTTCAGCATCTTAGCTGTGGAGGGCAGTGTCACTGGCCCTCATATGTGGGATCCGAACCGGGGCCCTCTGGCGTCCCCAGCCAGTTCTTAACCATCGCGCCACTTGGCCGGCCCCATTTATAAAATTTTTAAAGGGTATTATTCACATAATGATGATTTCATTTGTTTTACGGCTCTCAAATAATTTTTAAATTGTTGTGAGGGACAGGATTGGCTCTTCTGTCTCAAAAGTTTGCCGACCCCTGATTTAGAATCATCCCAAGGACTGCTCTGTGGAAGCCACAGGGAAGCCAGTTTTGGGTCCAATGATATTCATTCAAACACTCATTCATGCACTGAGTCCCTCTGATGTTGCTACGATGGATGAGATGAGCTCCTTGACTCAAGTTGCTCAAAGACAAACTCCGTAGTAGCATAAGCTGCCACCAGGAGTAGTAAGATTCCCCACGGATGTCACACGTGCGTATCCTGGATGATAGTAAACAGGGATGATTCCAGGGTGAGGAGAAGGAAGTAAGAAGCAGTGAAACAGCTGGTCTGCAGAGCCCCTTCTATCTTTCCAAACCTGAGGTTCTATCTATGCTCTGGAAGGCACAGGCGTAAGGAGTGATGTCCTGCTGGCAATTGGCATAAAATAGAATGACAGGGTACAAAAACTGATGCAGCCAAAGATTAACTTCAGACAGGTAACAGGACCCAAAATGTACAGAGTCCGAGGTGAGGGATGTGTTCAGCAAAACGCAGAGGACCCTCAGTAACAGGGTTCCCATCAGGGAGACCTAGTCTGGCAGAGGAATCCAGGTAGCTCATGAGTAATGGAAATGCTCAGGAATGGTCTATAAGTGCTTGCACTGAAACACGGAACAAGAGGCAAAGATGCACGATTGTTGTTGTCCAACAATATTAAACGAGGCTTTTCCTGACTGAGGGAGCAGGGGTGCGTAAATAAGGTGCTGAACACACCAAGACGTCCACCTCCAGCTTATATACCAACGAAGCTGTCAGTCCAGTGGTAGGGAACAGATTGCCACTGCCAGCCTGAACCATGGGGGAGAAGGTTCCAGAGAAGGTGTGGTAAGTATGGAGGCAGAGGTTACCTGCGAAGGGGAGCACTCTGTCTCACCTCCCTCTTTCCCTGTGCTCACTAAGAGGCAGAAGCCAGGAGACCCAGCAGGAAAATCTGCGAGAAGGCATATTCATTTTCCATGGCTGCCATAATAAATTACCATAAATTCTGTGCCTTAAAACAACACAGATGTATTATCTTATAGCCTGTAGGGCAGAAATCTAGTAGGCATCTCACGTGACTAAAGCCAAGGTGTCGGCAAGCTGAGGAGGCTCCTGGGCATCATCCATTTCCTGCTCACCTAGGCTGCAGGTAAAATTCCGTTTCTTGTCATTGCACGACTTGGATTCCAATTCTTCCCATAGCTGAGGACCCTTCCAGCTTCTAGAGGTCACCGCATTACTCGGCTTATGGCCCTCTCTCTCCATCTTGGAGCAGCCATGGTGGGGAGCTTCCTTCTGGTGTCACACATCTCTGACCCTTCCTCTGTAATCACACCCCTCTCACTGACTACAGCTGGGACAGGGTCTGCACTCGTAAGGGCTCATGTGGTTACATGACTAGATTAGGCCTCCCAGAGAATCCAGGATCACCCCCACCTCTCAAGGTCCATAACCATAATCACACCTGCCATGTGAGGTAACATAGTCACAGGTTCCAGGGATTAAGGTGTGCATGGAGCGGGGGGTGGAGGGGATTTATTCCGCCTACCACAGAAGGTTTGACCTGTGTTCCCTGGAGTTTGGGGAGCACAAAGACTGATACCTGATTCTCACTTAGAAAAGTCCAAAGGGAAGAGGCCGGCTGGAGACATCTATGATGGAGAGCAAAGAGGGAACACCGCACCTCCAAATTTTAGAAAGGAAACATGCTGGGGTACCGGTGGGCCAAATGAATGCCGCAAAGGATAGCCAGGTTAGAGCTTTCAATTGGAAGTACCCCACCCAAGAACACTGCCCACCCTGGTCCAGGCTGTCTCAGCAGAAAGAGATTATATGGCGTGAACTGCTGGAGTAGGGTTGAGGGTATATCAAAAGAGGGCAGCAAGGGAGTGCCTCACCCACATCAGGAAATGTTGTAATGTCAGAGGTTTCCAACAGGCAGTCCTCAAACCCACAAAAGCCCCCTATGTGAAACGTGGTCAGTGTTTGGATATTTGCTGTGCTGTGAGGATTTTTGCAGACTAGCACCAACCAGGTTTTAAAAAATACCCCTCAACTTCTAGCCCCTCCCCCTCCTGACCCTGGGGCATCTAGCAAATAGGGGCAAGAGGTGGAGTGAGAAAGAAAGAAAAGGCAGACCTCGCCTCCCGTCTTTCCTACTTCAAGTCTCTGAGAGAATATGGAAGAAGAAGCTTTTAGTCAGATACGTGATTCAAGTTTTGATTTAGATTGAGCTGGAATGTTTAATAACTGAAACTGTTCTATACCAAATATATGGAAAAATAAAAACCTAAGACACCATCCAGGAGCTTAGAATGGTTTCTTGGAAGGTTTAATTTGAAGGCAGTGGGGAGGAAGAATAAAGTGGTTTCCTCCTGGTACAGCATCCAAGGCCATTCAGTATTCAAATCACATTTGTGGGGGCCCATCTAGGATCCTTTAAGAACCAGGATACCGGCCAACAGATGTGTACTTGCTCAATAAAAATCAGTAGACACAAAAAGAGAACCACCAGGGGAAAACCATTTCTGAGTGGCTACAGCAGCCTTTGATTAAGACTCTGCCCAGAAACTTAGCTATGCAATGGCTCCAAAACTTCCCTGGAAGGATGAGTTCTGTATGTGCTTTGCATTTTTTTTAATGTCAGACTCGAGCTGGGATTTGACAAGTGAGTCTGGTTTTAAATGAGGAAAGAAGGGAATGCATCCCAGGAGAGAAGCATTAGGCACAGAAGGTGCTACACACTAAATGTTTGTACTCCTCAAAAATTCATATGTTGAAACTTAATCCACAATGTGATGGTATCTGGAGGTGGGGCCTTTGGGAGGTGATTACATCATAAGAGTGTAGCCCTTGTGAATGAGATTAGTGCCCTTATAAAGAGACTTCAGACAGCTCCCTTGACCCTTTCCCCATGTGAAGACACATCTATGAACCAGAAAGCAGGCACTCACCAGACATCGAATCTGTCAGCACCTTGATCTTTGACCTCCCAGCCTCCAGAACTGTGAGAAATAAAGTTATGTTTTTGATAAGCCACCCAGTCTATCATATTGCGTGTTAGCAGGCCAAATAGACTACGAAAGAAGGAAAGCAAAAGCACAGCAGTGGGGGCGACTAGGGTGTTGCAAGGAAAAGAGACCAGAAGTACTTGACTGGAGTCAAGGGTGAGTGTCCAGGAAGCAGGAGAGAGTTATCTAAGTAGGGTAAAAGCTGGAAAAAGAAGCCTGGGCTTGTTATGATGTGTAATAGTGAACTATAAGAGTTTCCAAAACTAAGTCCCTTGCACATAAAAGTGTTCTTAAAAAAAAAAAGATAAGCAAAATGGATAAGAAGACAAGAATGGGGTTGAGAACACCTGCTAGGAATCTGTTGCCAAATTCCTATGATGACTCTACTTTTTGGATAGAAATTGGGACCTGTGATCTGACGAGTGGAGTGAACACAGATCAACAAAACAAAATATTTGAATTGAGGACATCCCAGGAAATCTTTAGTTACTGTAAGTGCTACAGGCATGTGACAATGAGGTAGAATGATTTCTTAACCCCTCCTTCTTTATTATAACATTTTGTAAGATAAACTCTCCCCAATGCTTCTGAAATTGGTCAATTTGGGGGCAAGCAGAAAATTATTTAGCAATAGTTGCACCGTTGTGAGATTTCATTCTTTCCTGAACCTATGTTTTGGTTAGACTTCTACTTACAACCAATTCATCTCAAACAACCAAAACAAAACAAAATTATTGTGAATGTGAATAAACTGGTGGGCTACCTCCCTGAAGCTAAATTTCCCATAAAGTGCCATACTCCCTACATCATTCTTACTATACAGTTGGTTCTCATGGGTACCAGCCATACTGAAGGTATTAATACTTCTCAAGAAAGACACAAATGAATATATGACATAATCAGTTTGCATCAAAACATAGAAATGATAATTAGTAAACAAAAATATGGGAAACATTCAATCCCTTTAATAATCAAAGAAATAATCATTAAAATAATGAAGCACCATTTTATACCAATTTGATTTCAAATTAGAATCCTGGTGAGGTGGTACACTTGTCCCTGCCTAGAATAAATGAGTATGATAACACTTTTTGAAAGAAGCATGAACAATGTAAAAAACTATTACAATGTTATGTCCTTTGATTCTGAAATCATGTTTCCATGTATAACATTTATTCTAAGAAACTAATCCAAAAGATTTTCCTAAATTTACATAAAGATTTCCATGGGAATATTATACTACCAAAACAAAACAAACAAACAAAACACCTGGGCTGTGTGACTTACAGTTTGGAAATGGTGGAATAAACAATGTTCTACCTAATAATGGAACAAAAGAATCCTAAAAAATGAAAAACGAGAACAGATTGATTTGGAGGTAGCAGGAATGTGAGTGCGTTGTTCTTTTTGGGTTTTTGTTTTTTTATTAAAGTTTCACTGATGTTACTATAATGTTTATATAGTTATTTCTTTCTTAATGAATGAGCTACTATTGTACCCAGAATAAAGAACCTTCCTTTTTTGTTTCCTCCTTCCTTTTGCCCTTTTCTGTAGCATTGGCAATTCAAAACAATCATAAATGATCTTCAGTTTACATTGTAAATGCTCCACAGAGAGACATTTCAAAACATGTTATCTATTAATTTATCCTCAGACTTGAATTCTTCAGACCAGCCAGTTTGGAGCTTCCTGTGCCCAGTGAGGCTCTTAATTTATTTATTATCTGTCAATTTATTTCATTTTGTTTTTGGAAAGTATCACCCTGAAGTAGCCTGTCTGCATTTTACTTCTAAATACAATGAGAAAGCCATCTGTGAAAAGCAGTGATGTTTCTCTTGAGTCATTAACACTTCACTTTGACAACTCATCAATTTTTAGAGTGAAGTTGACATTCTGCACCAAAAACTAAGCTCAAAGAACATGATACAGGTAAGTTTTCAAGTGGGTCTAATGATATAAAAGATGCTTTAAAAGGCATTTTTAAATCAAATCAAAAGTACTAAACAATAGTTTGTTTTTGTGAATTATAATCTAAAACTAGCTTAGAATTTCTCAAGGAAACTGTGCCATTTAAAACCAAATCATCTTTATCCTAGTGGAATATACTCAACCAACCAAGAGAGGCAACATCCTTAGGAAAATCAGCAGAGTTAACAAACAAAAAAAAAAAAATCATTGCAAATCTCCTTATATATTTAATATTGAAAGGGAGTAGTAGAGCTGAGGTTTTTATATAAGGACACAAAATATTCTGAATTAGATTTTAAAGTGGCCTATGTGCTTCAGAATTACACTTTTCCTACCGGCACACATGTTTTTAAATTTCATGCAAGATACAACATTCTAAAAATATGGTTAGAACCCAAAATGTTATTAGTTTCATACTCTTTCATACAATACCATGAAAGTTACCATGGATTGTATCATATTACTGATTCTTTTTCATCAAGGACATGGCCTCTTGGTTATTAAGAAGCCACATCTATTTCACAGACACCATGTTTCCATGAGGAACTTCCACTAGAGCAGTCCTCAGTCCTCACTATAATTAGAATTACCTGTGGCTCTTTAAAAATATATAAGTTTTCACCAAAAACCTATTAATTCTAAAGGGATGAGGAAATAGCATTGCATTTTATAAAAGCTTCCTAAGACTGAGCTCTGAGCAACAGCGGTTCGCGTCCAGCCCGAGCTGAGCAGCTGCTGAGCTGCCAACAGGTAGCAGGATGGCTCAGCTAAAAAAAAAAAAAAAAAAAAAAGCTTCCTAAGAGATTCTAATCATCACCCAGGGTTGTGAGACACTACAATAAAGTCATGTTACTGTCCCCTTCCCCCACCCCTCCCTTTCTCATCCCCAAGTGAGAAATGTACCTACCCTGTGAGTGTTTAGAGTATAACATACATTGGTTCATGTTCCTCCACTGGGTGAAATTAATGTTTTAAAAAGCAATGTACCATATCTTTACAAAGTTAAACATAAACATACGTATGATCCAACAATCACATTCCTAGGAATTTACTCAAGAGAAATGAAAACATAACTCCACCCAAACACACAAACGTTTATAATAGCATTATTCATAATAGCCAAAAAGTGGAATCAACTCAAATGTCCAGCAACTGGTGAATGGATAAATGAACTGTGATACATCCATGCAAGGAATACAGCTCAGCAATAAGAAGACACAAACAACTGATAAATACAACAACACATCTGTCACATATTGTACGACTCCATTTATATAGCAGTCTAGAAGCAAAACTACAGGTACAGAAATGTGATCAGGATTGCCATAGTCTGGAGGTAAGAGTGGAAAGGAGAGGAGATTGCAAAGGCATAGGAGGGAGCCTCCTCAGCTAATGGAAATGTTCTGTATATTGATTGCAATGGTGGTTACATGATTCCATATATTTGTCAAAACTCATCCAACTGCACATTGAAAATGATACATTTTACTAAAATTAAATTATACTTCAATTTTTAAAATAGTACTCAGTTATGTTTTATTTGTTTGTTTTTGGTTTTGATTTTTTTGTTTGTTCGTTTGTTTTTTTGTTTGCTTGCACTATTGGGGCCCACAGAGTATGAGGCAGCAATTCTGGGTATGTTGAGTCTTCTCTAAACACTGACACTCTCCCTCAGGTAGGTTAACCCAAGATCTAGAACCTGGGGAGAGGAAACCTGCCGCATTTTCCAAGCCTCCTTACCATTATAAGGTTAAGGTGTCCATCTCCTCAATGACCCCTGAACCTACTTCTCAAATAGTTCTAAATTCAGGGAGTAAGAGAGGAGGTAGGATTAATCATCACTCCAACTTGTCCCCCAATATATGACTATATTGATCAGGAAATTTTGTGAGTGAGATAGATGCCACACTAAATTAGGGCAATCAAAATACATGGAAAGATGGAGGAAGATAGGAGGACTTCAACCTCAGTACTTTTATGAATGTTGACCCTTACAGGAGGCAACACATATTTTGGCTGGCGTTTACAGACAAAAGACCAATTTTTACTGGCATTAGTAAGAAGTATTTCCTGGCAAACTTAGGTCTAAGCAAGTGTGACTAAATCAAATATTAGTTTACCCCCCAAAAAAGTATTTTCTTATCATGTAAAACTAAGAAAGCTTCATTATACAGGATTATTATGCATTGGTAAAATAATTTTTGCTCCCTATATTTCTTAGAAAAGACAGTAGATTAGGGCTAGAAATTACAAAAGACAATTCAATGCACATAGACCACAGAGGACTGGCCTTTTAACTGTAGCATCTGGGGATTAATAAGTGGCAATAGTTCAGCAGAACTAGGTTCTATTCCTAGCCATCTTTTTTGAACGTCAACAAGAGGTAAGATCTGAGTATAAATCTTGAAATCTTTTGACTTGTCCACCATAGTTTGTTAATTACATAAGTTCACCATGGGTATTTTTTTTTTGAGACTCAAATTTTGGCTTCAAATACAAAAGTGTAAAGTATTTCAATGTATAAACAAAAAGAACTGGAATGCAATGCATGAACTTTGATGGTTCTCAAAAAAACAAAAAAATATGTTATAAGAGACATTTTGGAGAATATAGGGTAAATTTGAATATGGATTGAATATTGATGATATTGGAAAATTTGTTCATTGTACTTGGTGTGATAATGATAGTGTGATTATGTACATAGGAGAATATCCTTTTGTTATGTGATACATGCTGAAATATTAAGGGCAAAGTGCCCTGATTTCCATAATTTGCTTTCAGGATAGTATAGAAAAGAGGTATACATACGGAGGATGCCAAAAAAAATGTATACACATTTTAAGAAAAGAAAAAACTGTATTGAAATTGTAACACTCAATATATACCAATAACAAAAGATGAATACAAATCATGTGCCTCTGTCTGGCACACTGTCTCTGGGAATCAGTTTTGCTCAGGAAATAAGGAAAGAAATGCATTGATCTTAAAAGACACGCTTCAGTTTTATTAGCAGAGTGAGAACAGAGGGGAGAAAACGAAAAAATAAAAGAACACTGTTTGATTAGGTTAGACTCAAGAGAAAGAGAAAGAATTCCTTAGGAGAAAGGGTAAGGCCTTAGAGAAAAAACTAAATTAATACAAAAGGAAAATAAGAAATCACCAAAGCCAGACTAGTCTACCAAAAAGAAGGGAAGAATATACATTCCAATTAAACTGTCCACAAATATTATACTATAAAATGAGAAAATGACTTGACAGTAAGAGAGAGAATATCTGGGATGCAAAGAAGCCTTATGGAGGGGCCAACATATCTGTTATCAGTTGAATTGTGTCCCTAAAAATTCATATATTGAGCCGGCCAAGTGGCACTCTGGTTAGGAGTTGGCTTGGGATGCCAGCTCTGAGCAGCAGGGCCCTGGTTCGGATCCCACATGAGGGCCAGTGACACTGCGCCCTCTACAGCTAAGGTGGTGAACAACAGCTTGACCTGGAGCTGGGCTGCCGTGAGTCGCAGGTGACAGT
This sequence comes from Hipposideros armiger, assembly GCF_001890085.2. NCBI lineage: Eukaryota > Metazoa > Chordata > Mammalia > Chiroptera > Hipposideridae > Hipposideros > Hipposideros armiger. The sequence continues at coordinate 2,008,955 of NW_017731413.1, read as the reverse complement.
GTAGACCACAGCTGGCCGGCAGCTGGTATGAGCTTTCGTGAGCTTCCCTGAGCCACCCACCGTGAGTGGCCATCCAATGGCTAGAGAGCGACTGCCTCACCCGGGAAGAGCGCAATGATAATACCAACATGGGCCAGTGAAGCGACGTCCTCTACAACTAGACTGAAGAACAAAAGAACAGCAACTTTTCTGTTCCCCTCCCTCAATTCCCCAATAAAATCTAAAAAAAAAAAATCCATACATTGAAGTCCTAACACCCAGTACCTCAAAATATCACCTTATTTGGAAATAGGGTCCTTGCAAATGTAATTTGTTCAATTAAGATGAGGTCATACTGGAGGAGGGTGGACCCCTAATCCAAAATGGCTGATGTCATATTTGGACACAGATACAAACACATGTAGGGAGAAGTTGATGTGAAGAGACACAGGGAGAAGATGGATGGGCATCTACAAACCAAGGAGAGAGGCCGGGAGCAGGTCCTTCCCTCACAGCCCTCAGGAGGAACCAGCCCTGCCGACGCATGACCTGAGCTGGGCAAACGTGCTGGGATTTTAAAGCCCCACACAGGCCAGTCTATGGGTATGGCTGCTCCTGGGAGGGGGATAGAAAATTGAGCAAAGTAGTTCTCTTCCGCCCCAGGCAATTCCTGGAAAGGGTTGGTGCCGGGGTCCTGCCTCGGCGTTCCAGTGAACAGTACCTGAAGTGGGGGGCGAGGTTTAAGGAAATAAAGAGACAAAGAGACAAAGAGACAAAGAGGGTCCGGGAGGACTGGAAGCATTCTTGGCAACCAGCCCCGAGTTTATTTTTCCTCCCCATTATATACCTCCAGAGTACATGTAACACAGAAGGGATGAATATGCATAACCTCATTAAAAGTACATCATTAGTTACCAACTAGAAACCTGAAGGTCAGTGGAAAATTTAGAGGGTCAGTTTCCCAGGAAACTATCTTCCCCAAACCCAGACAGCCCTCTATCTTATTGTGTCTTCTAAGGAACTGGCCTTCTCACCACATACCTCAAGGTTAAGTAAGCATCCTCCAGGTGCAGAAAGGAGCAAGAAGCAAAACAAGTTATACTACAGTAAAGCCAGCCTGCATGGCTCCCAACAGGTTGGCAGCTAGAACTTGTCAGTCAACTATAATCCCAGAAGCTGGGGGATAAAGCCTTCAGTCCTGGAGGGGGAATCTGAGTGGTGCAAGACAGTTTCCATGACCTACATCTTTCCCCTCCAAAAAACCTTCTGGAAATGCCACATGATTTATTTAGTCCCTCTTGTTTTCAGCATGTGCTAGGCCCTAGGGGCAGTTCCACTCTTATTGAAAACTGTCAGTTGACGAAAAGAGAGAGAAGCCAATCTAAATACTTGGTGAATGAGTTCTCAATTTTTTATATTGAGATTCTCACACTTTTTGCCTTGGTCTTCTAAAACAGATGGACCCTGGTACAGTTTTTCTTTCAAAAATGTTTTTTGAAGACACATTGAATTCTATTCCCATCTCAAATAAAAAATTTACAGTAAGCTTGGGGAAAAAATATACTTCTTTAATTTGAAAAGGGGTTTCTACCAAAAACCTAAAACAAGTCTTTTTCTTTTCTTTATTCAACTTTTTTTTTTTCATTTTAACTCTTTACTACGGAAATTTTAAAACATGTACAAACATAGAGAAAACAGGGTAATCAGCTCTATGTACCTACATTCATCTTCAACATTTTGCCAATTTCCAAATATCATTCTGAAGAGTAAAATATTAGACCACATCACCATTAAATTCAAGAAAGAGATATAATGATGCTTACTTTTATGGTCAATGATTTTGTCCTAGAGTTACTACTGGTCAATATAAAAAGATCAGAAAAAATAAATAAATATGAATATTGGCAAGGTAGACATATATCTAGAAAATCCAAAGAAATCACATAATATTTATATACATTAATTTTTTGAAAGGTAGAAACAAGATTAACATAAAAATCTATAGCTTTTCCATAGTTAGCAAAAACTAATTTGAAAATGTAATAGAGAAGAAAGCTATATTTAATTTCAATGAAACCTTGAATCACCTAGGAAAAAAAAACTTTAAAATATGAAATTTATTGAAGATAACTATATAATTTTAATAAGGCCATAAAAGATGTTTCTAGATAAAAAGGTTCAATATTATACAGATATTAATGCTCCCCAAATTAAATAATAAATGTAATATGATTTTAATCAAAATTCTAACAGAATATTTTATAGAGTTGAAAACTAATTCTAAAGTTCATCTATAAGATGTGCCAAAAAAGTCAATTTTTTTTTAGAAAAAGGACTTACTTTACGAGATATCAAAATGTACTATAAAGTTACAATAATTAAAACAACGTGGTATTGTAAAAAATAGAGAGAGATCAATAAAACAGAATTAAAAGCCCAGAAGAAAAAATATAGGGCCGGCCAAGTGGCGTGTTTGGTTAAGAGTTGGCTTGGAACGCCAGCTCTGAGCAACAGGGCCACCGGTTCGGATCCCACATTTGGGCCAGTGACACTGCGCCCTCTACAGCTAAGATGGTGAACAATAGCTCGACCTGGAGCTGGGCTGCCGTGAGTCGCCGGTAATGGCATAGGCTGCAGTGGTGCTGGCCAGCAGCTGGTGTGAGCTTTTGTGAGCTGCTGTGAGCCGCCATGAGCAGCCGTCCAATGGCCGGCAACCGATCTGCCTCACCCGGGAAGAGCGCAATGATAATACCAACATAGGCCAGTGAAGCGACGTCCTCCACAATGAGATTGAAGAACAAAAGGACAGCAACTTGTCTGTTCTTCTCCCCCAATTCCCCAATAAAATCTTTAATATATATATATATATATATACACACATATATACATATATGTATATATGTATATGTATATATAGATGATATATACATACATACATATATGTATATGTATATATCATATATATATATATATGATCTTAGTATATGATAAATAAGGTCCTTAAAATCAGTTAGAAAATGACAGACTAATAAATAATGTTGGGACAAGGAGCTATCCATTTGGAAAAAGTAAAATTAAATGCCTTCCTCACACCATACTTAAAAATAAATTCCAGTTGTATTTAGAATATAAATTTTTTAAGGATAAAAGAACAAAATAGGAAAACATTTATAATCTTGGGGGGAGAAAGCTATCTTGACAAAACCTAAAATCCAGATACATTATGTGTATGGCAGAGGACATACAAACAAAGTCAAAAAGCAAGTAAATTATGACAGAAAATACAACTAATATAACAAAATTTTGTACCCTGTTTTATTTTACTACATACATATATATATATATAATTTTATCTGAATTATCTAAATATAGCTGAATATTTTATATACATATATTTATATAAAGAACCTATCAATTGATAAGAAACAACCCAGTAGTTGAGGTCTATCTCCATGGGGCTTTTCCTGTAGACCACATTGTTAGATATGCCTCATAGAGTAACGATGTGGTTTTGCTTTACTCACAGAACTATTTGTTTGATTTGTCTGTGGGAAAGAACTACAAGACAGAGTTGCTAAAAGTAAGAAAGACCTAATGGTTCAATATTTTTACCTCAGGCATTGGCATATCACACGGTCTACACTATTCTTGGGTGATAGCTTAGGAGTGCGTATGATTTGAACTCATTCATGTTTGGAGTGTGTATGCAGCTGAGAACCAGGCAGATCCATAGACTCTGACCCTAAAAGTGACCCTAAAGTAAATTCCTTGAAAAATTAGATTCCAAAAATTCTAGGTGGGGAAATGTTTGAAGTATGTCATCAGTATGTCCATATTCAAGTGGAGATAGCCCAACTAAAAGAATTATGGGCTAACTGACAGGACAACTGTGGATTAAGCATAGGTTCTTATTAAAAGGGCTACCTTGAAGATAAACCCTGATGCAAGATTTTGAGGAACTAAGATGACTTTGATGGCACTGGGAGGAATCCCATGTAAAATTCCTTAAATAAAAATGTATTGCCTTTAAATAATTTTGCCTAATGTTACACATAATTTTTAAAAACCTTTTACACTATAGGGGGGGAAAAAACCCAATAGAAACATGCCATCCAATTAAGAGTGACCCAGTTGAAAAATAGGTAAAAAATATCAACAGGCGATTCTCTGGAGCATTTGAGATCTTGCTCCCTGGGATATGCTGTCAAATAAATTCTTATAAAATTTTTCCAAAAATATATATATAATATAAACAGGCAATTTGCAGACAAGATACAAATGTTCAAAACCACATATTAAATACTGTTCATAAGAATAAATTCAGTTGATAAAATAATGAGATATAGATCAAATTAATAAATCAATGAGCTATCAGTTTTTGACCCATCCTGAGTCAGAAACTGTAAAAGGCCTACGATTTTACCCTACTAGCAAGCTAATAAGTTAGTTTACCACAGTATTACACACATTTTTGACAGAAGAATTTAGACCCTCTTAAAAAAAAATGCTCCTGTCGGGAAATATATGTCTAAAATCTGTTTGGTGCTTATGTTCCTAATTTTAAGCAATTAATTGACATCTGGTATATAAATCAGTTTCTTAGGAGTTTGATTAGTATCAGTCAATTGCCAAGTATATGAGCAACTCAGAAAGTTGATTAACTAATACAGTGAAATCCTTGGACCTGCAAGTCTGGGAACAGAGTCAGGACCCACAACGTTTATACCAAGATACTGTCAACCTCCATGGACCAGTCAGCCTTTCCCAAAAACATCTGTCTCTCTGACCTCTTTATCCAACCAAAACATTTAAAGCTATTCCTCGCTTGAGATCACTTCCAACCCCTCTCATTATCATAGTCATTTCCAGTTTGTTAGTAGTTGTTAAAAAGTATCATCCAAATTTGACCACACTACTCCAGGTGCAACCTGAACAGCGCAGAATATGTCATATGCACATATGACCCTATTTTTGTATGCATGTACACTAAATACAAACTGGCTTTTTCACCAGCTGCTATCCTTGTGGAACCTTCTCAAGCTTGTATTTAAACCCCAATTCCCAAGTCTTTTTCACATGGAGAAGAAGACAGTAATAGTAGGTGAGAGCTGGTGCTATGGAATCGGACTTTCCAAGTTTGAATGGTTCCTCTGCCATGTGCTGACTGTGTAGATGTTGGGAAAACTTAATGTCTTCAACCTTAATTTTCTCACCTGTAAAGTAGCAGTGATAATAAGAATACCTACCTTAAAGGTTTGTTGTAAGGATTAAGTAAGATACCTCAGGAGAAATACTGAGTACAATGCAGGCTATTTCCCATGCATCTCACATTGTACTGAATACATCTTATTTAATTCTCACAGGAACCCTATGATTTGCATCCATTTTACAGACAGGAAATCTGAGGTTCATAAAGTTTAAGTAGTTTGCCTGAGGTCAAATAGTTGCTAAGTGTCAGATCCGGGTCATTCCTGACTCCAAACACCAAGTTCTTTCTCTTGCACCACTGAGGGGCATTCTTCCTGTATTTCTACATTTTTAAGCCTTTACACAGCATAATGAGATTAGGAGTGCAAGCTCTAGGGGCAGACTACCTTGTTTGATGACCTGGAACAAGCTACTTAGTCTCTACTTATTTGAGCTGGGACAAGTTACTTAACTTCTCCAATCCTCAGTTTCCCCATCTGCAAAATAAGAATTTTAATAGCAATACCTACCTCAAAGGTTTCAGGACTGATTAAATGAGATAGAATTTAACACACTGCCTACACATTGGCTAGTCCACAACAGGTGTTAACTATATTACTCCCACTCCAGTTCACCTTCCTGGTACCAGTCAAGTCTGCTCAGGAGACCATCCTAGAGTATGTCCAGGAATCCACATCAAATGACAAAGTTTCTCTGAACTTTCTTAAATACATACTTTCCTCCATTTAAGACAGGTTGGATTATGTTCGGAGTTCTTGTACTCGTTTTTATGAACTCCAAGATGGTAGGACTGAAAAGAGGGAGAAATAAAGGCCTCATAACACATAAAATGCATAATAAGACCCAGAAGGAATAGAAAGCTGACTTCAGCTATGACTCATCAAGGCCTATTTGCTTCAGTTCCTACTGCTTTACCACAATTCACTTCCCATATTTCTCAACTCTATATATATATATTTATCACCCGCAACTCACATTTGAGGGCACTGATTACAAAATGTTCTTTTGTACATCACCCAGTTTCCACGAGCTCCCCACCCCCACACTCACCAATCTGAAATTGTTTCGGACACTGAGCTTTCGGTATTTCAGCACTGGGAAAAGGAACTCATCATCCCCACAGAAGTTCTGTGAGATATTTATTGCTGTTCCCATTTTACTGCTGAGGAAGCTGGGGTTTCTTAAGGCCATTATTTAAATTTTACCCAAAGTCGCAGAGTTGATTAGAAGTAGAGATAAGAGTTAACCGAGATTCCCCACAATGCTGCTCCAGGTGGAAAAAGCCTGTCGCAAAGAGCAATACTTCCCAAACTGTTCCCCCATCCTTGTGCCACCCACAGCAGTTTTGCAATATCTTCCTACCTCCTATGGGATTATTTACTTAACTTTTTTTTTAATCAATGCACTTTTTGCTACCTAAATAAATTAGGGGATAACAGTCTAAATAGTACCAGCTGTGGAATCACAGGTTTTACACTGCATGTATAATCTGTGTATTACATTTTTTTTAAGTGTGTTCATTTCCTAGGGCTGCCATACCAAAATATAAACTCGGTGGGTTGAAACAACAGAAATTGACTCACTCACAGTTCATTAAGCTAGAAGTTCAAAATAAAGGTGTCGGTAGGTTTGGTTCCTTCTGGAGGGGAAAATGCTCCACGCCCCTCTCCTACCTTCTCCATGTTCTTGGCTTGTACACACATCATTCCAATCTCTGCCTCCACATTCCCATGACCACGTTCTCTCTGTACGTCTCTGCGTCCAAATCTCCCTCTCCTTTCTCTTATACAGATACTAGTTATTGGATTCGAGGCCACCCTAAATCTAAAATTACTTCATCTTGAGATCCTTAGCTAAGCACATCTGCAAGGACTCTATTTCCAATTAAGGTCACATTCTGAGGTTCTGGGTAGACATGAATTTTGAGAGAGACACTATTCAACCCACGACAAGTCAATAATGATTACAATTTCTTTGAAAGTTTATCCATGAACCACCTAAAATTGTCTTGCATTCTGTTAGGGAGACCTCGGTGTACACGTTTGGAGGCCCTTAGGCATCTCCTAGTTCTAAAAGCAACAAATTTTATAGCCAATGTAGTTGCACTTCCTTGACTGCATTTGAACCAATGTATGTTTTGGTAAATCAAGAAGTTGGTCCCCTAGAGGGCCGGCTGAGTGGCGCGATGGTTAAGAACTCGCTTGGGATGCCAGAGGGCCCCGGTTCGGATCCCACATATGAGGGCCAGTGACACTGCCC
>NW_017731413.1:1989517-1995824 GCF_001890085.2 Hipposideros armiger | reverse complement strand
GGAAGAGCGCAATGATGGTGCCAACTTGGGCCAGTGAAGCAACGTCCTGCACAACTAGACTGAAGAACAAAAGGACAGCAACTTGTCTGTTCCCCTTCCCGATTCCCCAACGCTGTTCCCTCCCCTAATTCCCCAATAAAATCTTTGGGGAAAAAAAAAATTTTTTTTCACAGTCTCTCAGCCCTGACCCTCAGCAGGTATAAACCTACTGGTTTTAAAAGGGTGGACTTAGAAACCCAGAGTTGACAGAAATTTATAGAATCGTTGAAACACATGGAATAATTTCAAAGCTTAGCAGCATAAAATGCCTTGTAATTTGGGCTGCACTTAAAATTTCCCCATCTATTATGCTTTGTTTGAAGTATTATTTACTCACAAGAAAATACAAATTTACTAGCTTACGTTTAATGTTGGGAACTGACGGAGGCTACTACCTACTCTTGAAGTATATAGAATTTAGGAACTTCTTGGGTTTTCCCAGTTTAAGAGATGAAATGAGACATTTGAGGAGGGAGAAAGATCTTCAACATCAGAGGAAAATGAAGACAGTCCCTGGAGAGTTGAGGCAAAGTAGGATGCATGTGCCTTTCTCCCACAGCCCTGCATTCGATCCCTCCTTGGGCATGTTTCCACTTCCATTGCGTCACAGCTTTTAATAAGCTGGCCCCATAAAAGGCTGGACTTAGACAGTGAGCACTTGAGGAGAATGATTCTGCATCACTCTGAGAGCCAGAGACTGGGCAAAGCTGTGGGACCCCAGACAGACCCTTTATCCCTCTGGGTCCTGGTGCCGACCCCTTTACCAGTGCTCTCCAGCCCATCCTTCCATCTTCTACTGGGACCTTGATCTACCAAATATCTATGATTTCCCCCTTATCTCCAACCTCTTCTTCTCTTCTGACTCTTCCTCTTAATCTATAGACATGCTCAAACTGCTTTCCATCTTTTGAGAGAGGGAAAGAAAGGGAGGGAGTGAAAGAGGGAGGGAGGGAAATAGAAAGGAAAACCTTCCTATACTGGATCCAATAGTGTCCCCCCAAAAAATTCATGTCTATCTGGAACCTCAGAATGTGACATTATTTGGAAAGAAGATCCTTGCATATATAATTAGTTAAATTAAGATCATACCGGATTAGGGTGAGCCCTAATCTAATGATTGGTGTCCTTATAAGAGAAAACAGAGACCCAGGGAGACATGAAGAGAGAATCATATGTGATGAGAGAGACAGAGATAGGAGGGGTGTATCAGTAAGCCAGGGAATGCCAAGCAAGGACTTCCAGCAACCACCAGAAGCTTGAAAAAACAAGGAAGGATCCTCTCCTAGAGCCTTCAGAGGGAGCACAGCCCTACGGAGACCTTGATTTCGGACTATACCTTTAGAACCATGCAAATAAATTTGTGTTGTTTTGAGTCATCCAGTTTGTGGTAATTTGTTACACTAGGCCTAGGAGACTAACACACCTCCCGTTTTGTTATTTTTCTTTTTGCTCATCTGAATTTTCTAATTTTTTTTTCAATGAGCATGGATTACCTGGACAACAAAAGCTTGAAAATTCCAAACCCTTTCTTGATTCTGCATCCCCCTTGCGCCTTCCCTTTCCAGCCAGGCTTCTCCCAAAAACCATCTACACTCACTGTCTCTACTTGCTCTCCTCCCAAACACTCCTCCACCCACCCACCGCAGTCTGGCTTCTGCCCCCACAACCCCAACAAAACTATCCCAGCAACAGTCACCACTAGCCTCTATGCTGCCAAATCCCCCAATTTTTAAGCTTCCTTATTGACTCTTTCTGCTGTGTCTTTCAAACATACTCTTGCCTTCTTAGAAAGCTACCAATGCACATCACAGAGTATTTACAGCAATTAAAAACTAAGGGTTGGGCCGGCCGAGTGGCACGATGGTTAAGAACTGGCTTGGGACGCCAGAGGGCCCCGGTTCGGATCCCACATATGAGGGCCAGTGACACTGCCCTNTGGGAGGGCAATAGATGGGGGGAGGGGGGTTGTTACTTTGTGAGGGTGAAAAGGGTAACTATTGCATTGTTCTGTACACCTGAAACTAACAATAAAAATAATAAAAAAAAGAAATCTTTGCCTAACCCCAAAAAAAAAAAAAAGTACGCACTGGATAATGGAAATTAGAGATCTCTGGGAAGACATTTTTATTGATCGTTCTTTTTAATTTAGATGCTTATTTGCTCCGAAATATTTTAAAAATTACCATTTATCAAAAACATAAGAGGGGAAACTCTCTTAAATAAAAAATTATCAGATGGTGAAGATCAATTATTGCATGGGCTTGATGCAAAATATAAAAGATGCATAAGAGCAGATGCTGTGCTTGGCAACATCTCAATATGCACATTTCCATAAACACATATGGTGTATGAGCTTTCACATACATACCACCTCAGTGTTTATACTGAGTTAAATAATTCAAGATGGTGTAACTAGCTTACACAAATGTGACAAAAACACTTTCAATAAATTGGGCCACTGCTATGACAAATAATCTAAATGAAACAGACAACAACAACACCAACAACAATTTAGACAGAGGAGGTGGGAAAGGTCTTAAAACTGAAAGGTTCAGTATTTATTGGCAAAAACCCAAAGCACAAGATGTTACCCACATACCTTGTGTTTCTGCCAACAAATATATCTTAAAGAAGAGACCCAAACTTTCAGGTATGAATTATCTCTGGCCTTCAAACAGTATTTGTCATTATATGACTCAATAAAGCCCAACACCATCGCTGACATATAGAGCTTTGTAAAACTTCTCTGCAGAATTTCTTCAGAGACTGACCACCCGCCTCACCAGAAAATGTGTTCCTTTGCTTTTTAATCACTCTTATGTTTTCATGATGTGCATTGCCCAAATGAAAAGAAAGGCTTTGGAGGGTCAAGGATGAGCAACTCCAAATGCAAATGTATTGCTTTTCGAGAAACATACATTCTTAACAGGAAATGGGCAGTATTCTGATATGTTTTTACAGGGAAGGAAATAGAGGTCAGGGTAGAGAGAAAGGCCCACTGGAGGAGAAGTTGGAGAATGAGAAAGAAACTGTGCTGTTATTTACTCCATGCCCCTTTCAGGAATTCAAAGTAGGTATCAACATACTAACAGCTATATGGAAACACTGCAGGAAAGAAACCTGTTTAACTTGGTTTAACATATTCTTTCTCAGACTGGCTTGACTGCAAATCCCCTTCATCATATAACCACTTCTAATATCCCAGTTCTACAGGATGCGTTTTGGGGAATGTGGCAGCCTAAGTAAGACAGCTGTAAGATGGCCCCCAGTTATTCTTGCCTCTTGGGATTCCCACCCTTGTGTAGTCCACCCCCCACATTTCATAGAGCTGATTTGTATAATGCAAATGATATTGCAAAAATGATAGAGTGTGACTTTTGAAGCTAGGCCATTAAAGACATTGGGCTTTCACTCTGTATTCTTTTGGGTTGTTTACCCTGGGAAAAGCCAGCCACCATGTCATGGGGACACTCAAACTGCCTGTGGAGAAGCCCACATGTGGAGGAAGTGAGCAGCATGTGAGTGAACCAACTTGGAAGCTAATCCTGCAGCCCCAGTCAAGCCTTCTGATGACTCCAGCCCCAGCTGACATTTTGACTGCAACTTCAGGAAAGACTCTGAGTCAGCACTACCCAGCTAAGGCAGTCCTGAATTTCAAACCACAGAAACTATTGAGAACATACATTCGTATTATTGTTTTAGCCACTAAGTTTGGGGGTAACTTGTTATACAGCAATAGATAACTAAACCAGGGAATGTTAAAGCATTTGGTATCAATCATTTTGGTTTGTCACTTAACCATCATGAAGCTGTAGTGTGAAATATGTTTTTACACTATTCCACCTCTCTAGACAGTTAATTGGTTAAGGGATGGACTCATACCTAATGCCAAGCCAATCAGGGCCATTCCATAGGATCTTTGTAACTGTAGCTAAACAAAAAAATGTATTCTCTGGTGGTGAGACCAAGGGATATGGGACTCAGAAACTGCCAGTGGCCTTATTTCATGCTGTGTTAAGAAAGTTTTTCTGAGAGAAAGAAGTTGACAACACAGAAAAGCAAGGTTAACAGATTGAGAAAAAACATATCTAGTAGCAATAAAGTCTCTAGATCCAGTGACCCCTGATACCACCTGCCTTTCAGCCTTTCCATTGTACACCTTCCAATAAGTTCCCCTTTTGCCTATATTGGTTTAAGTTGTGTTTCTATACCTTGCCTCCAAAAGAATCTTGACTGATACATTCCCATGTAAGTCTGTGCTTCCCTAAGCCCAGCACTGGTGACACTGGGCTGCTGGCAGCCATCTTGCACACATGAGGAGAGGCTGCCTTTGGATAAAGCTCACCCCATGAATGACAGAGTTGAAAAATGAAAACGAACTAAGTTCTGGGTAACATCATTGAGCTCCTAGATCAAACTGACCCTGAAGGCTATTCTACCTCTGAACTTTGCAGTGACATGAGCCAATAAACTCTCTAACAGGTTAGATAAGTTTGAGTTCAGTTTTCTGGTACTTCACACCGAAAAGTATGAACCAATACACAAGGACTAACTAGCAAGTGCCATATGCTAGTGTCTGCACAGAACTACAGTAGCCAGCCCCACCCCCATCAATGGGGGCTACATTCCATGACTCCCAGTGGATACCTGAAACCACAGATAGTACTGAACTCTGTATATACTGTTTTTTTTCTATACATACATACCTAAGATAAAATTTAATTTGTAGATTAGTCACAGTAATAGATTAATAAGAAGAGATTGGACATAACAATATACTGCGTTTGTATGTTCTCTCTCTCTCTCTCTCTCTCTCTCTCTCTCTCTCTCTCTCTCTCTCTCCCCCCACCCTGTTCTCAAAATATTTTATTGTACTCTACTCACCCTTCCTCTTGTAAGGATGTGAGATGATCAAATGACAAACCTATTCCTGAATCTGTGCAACCATCCCTTACTTGCAGTAAATGGCTGGTGTCACTCATTTCAGGGGATCCCTTGCTGAAGTCTTTGTATAGTCTCGATGCTTTCTGGCACAACACGTTGCCGTCAATTGGAGCACATTTTTTGTTCAAGTCTTCCACCCACAAATGTAATGCCTTTTCCCTTGTAACCAAGCACTTATTATTCTCTGCAGCGTAACTTTTGCACTTTGAGGTGCAACAGCAAAACTAGCATGAATTTGTTTTTCCTTCTTTACAATTTCATGGATAAAAGATTCATTCTTACCATAGATCTTAGCAACCTCAGCATATGATTTGTTTTCTTTCCTTCTTAAGTCGGGAATGTTCACCTTTTCAGGAAGTTTTATGGCTTCTCTTTGGCATATCCAATTTTCCAGCATCATTATTCTTGCACTTTGGAGTCATTATGAAGCAAAAAAAGGGTTACTTGAACACTAGCACTGCGATACCAATTCTGCAACTGTCATCTGATAACCAAGAGGGCTACTAAGTGACTAATAGGTGAGGAGTGTCTATAGTGTGGAGACACGAAATGAGACAGATAGCATGAGATTTCATCACTACTCAGAACAATGCACAGTCTAAAATTTATAAATTGTTTATTTCTTGAATTTTCCATTTAATATTTTTGGACTGTGGTTGACCTCAGGTAACTAAAACCACAGAAAGTGGATAAGGGGAGACTACTGTATGAGACAGTTTTCTACTATAAAAAAAGATTTTGGGCTGGCAGAGTGGCTCATTGGTTAAGAGTTGGCTTGGGAGCGCAAGCTCTGAGCATCAGGACCACCGGTTTGGAACTTACATGGGCCAGCTGTACCCTGTAGCATAAGAATTATGAGGAAGTGAAACTCTAAGAAAGATAGCCTGTCAGGAAGTAGAACCCTGGGGATAAAAACATCGAAACTATGTAAAAAATGTTTTACTAATGAGATAATGGTCAACTGTCCAATATAAAAAGGGACATGCTGTAAAAATAATGCGTAAGGGCTGGCCGAGTGGTGCGATGGTTAAGAACTGGCTTGGGATGCCAGAGGGCCCAGGTTCGGATCCCACATATGAGGGCCAGTGACACTGCCCTCTACAGCTGGGATGCTGAACAACAGCTCAACTTGGAGCTGGACTGCCATGAGTCGCCGGGGACGGCGTAGGCTGCAGCCCCTGTGGCAGTGGGTTGCCATGGGCTACCGTGTGTAGCCAGCAGCCAGCGTAAGCGGCCAGCAGCCGCAGTGAGCAGCCGGCCAGAAGCCGGCAACTGATCTGCCTCGCCCGGGAAGAGCGCAATGATGGTGCCAACTTGGGCCAGT
>NW_017731413.1:1985944-1987367 GCF_001890085.2 Hipposideros armiger | reverse complement strand
CCAGTGAAGCAACATCCTCCACAACTAGACTGAAGAACAAAAAGACAGCAACTTGTCTGTTCCCCTTACCCCAATTCCCCAGCACTGTTTCTATCCTCCCAATTCCCCAATAAAAAATTTTTTTAAGTCTTTAAAAAAAAAAACAACTAAGGGTTATATGTATATACATTACATATATATATGCAGACATGGATGGAACTTCAAACTTAAGTGTTTGGTGGGAAAAATAAGAAATGGAAAGAGATCTCTAACACATCATTTACACAAACTAAAAATATATACACAGAGCATCAATGTTCATTTTTCAAATGCACACAAATGCATTAGAATGGGAAGAGGAAAGGGAGTGGTGAGGAGATAAAAAAAGAAATAAATAAACGAGCAGAGCAATGAGCTGTTCATAGTGTGCCATGAACCAGAGAGTACGGTCAGCTCAACCATCTACACCTAGGGTCACCTCCCTCCCCCCGCACCCTGGAAAAGAGCAACCCCCTTCCCTGAGCTTCCACATGCCACACTCACCCATTTTCTTCTTTTACTTCCCATAAATGTGGTAGCTCCTCAAGTTTCCTCAGGTTTAGTGTTATTCTTGCTCAGTCTCCCTGGGTGATATTATCCACAACTGGGCCTGCAAATATCATCAAAAGGTGAGAACTCCCATATCTATATCTCCTAATTTAGCATTTTCTCCTAAGTTCCAGGTCCATAAATCCAGCTTATTTATATGTCAGGACTATATATGTTCATGAATTTATCTGAGGTAGGATGAGTTTCATGAACAAAATACAGTGGCTTAGATTCAAATCCAGCCTTACACAGGAGATTAAGAGTGTGGTGTGATGTAAGACACAGAATCAGTCTCTGTTTTTCATTTTCTAGCTGGTCTTTTATTGCTTACTTACTATCAGGCAAGCAGGCAGGCACCAGGTTTAGTTAACTTAAACAATAGCTGCTATAACAGATAAATCCTAAAATCTGAACCATATTATAATAAAGTTTATTTCTTTCTCCTATCACAGATCAAATCAAGTGTAACAGGTGGGGCAATTATCATCCATCAGTGGTCTAGGGACTTGGGTTCCTTCCTGTGGCTTTGCCACCTTCAACATGTGGCACCCAAGTTCAACCCTGGAGGCCGTCTCCACTCCAGCCATCCCGAGCGAGAAACTAGCATTGAAGATTGCCCCTGAGAGTTTTTTATGAACAGGCCTGAAAGTGACAATCATCATCACCCCGCCCACATTCCATTGGCAAAACTCAACATGTGGCCACATCTCACTGTAAGGAGACTGAAAAATATGGTCCAGGTATGTGCTCAAAAAGAAGAGGAAATGGGGCCGGCCGAGTGGCGCGATGGTTAAGAACTCGCTTGGGATGCCAGAGGGCCCCGGTTCGGATCCCACATATGAGGGCCAGTGACACT
>NW_017731413.1:1960550-1985439 GCF_001890085.2 Hipposideros armiger | reverse complement strand
GGGGGGGGGGGGGGGAACAGTCATAGAGAAACGTTAACAGCTAGTTCAAAAAGCTCAATTCCTTGAAGCATTTTCTCCTGACCAGACTTACCAGTCAGGCTGCCAATCAGACCTGAAGATCTGATTGCAGAAATAAATCTACTTTAATCGCCACTTGTTGCTAAAATCCTCAAAGATGGCATGAACGTTAGTTAGGAGGAAATAGTGGACGGCCCAAGAGACACAGTTACCAATCTCTTTTTCTCTCTCTTTTCAGAGCTTAGACTTTAAACATGGTAGTGTACAAATAACTGGTACAGAATTCTCTTGTGTAATACTGTCTGTGTGCTGTGTTTTGATGGTCTTAGTCTAGCAGTAAATTCCTTATTCATTTTGTTCAGGTGCCCCACCTTCCAAACCTACTGAAAGGTAAACAATTCACCTCACCAGCTGAGAGCTAACATCCAAACACCATTCTGTAGCACCGACCTCGAAGGAGCAGTTCTAGATTTTTTAAATAATGTACTTGATTTGTGATCCTTTGTTAACTTTAGTAACGCTAAACTCAATGAAGCTCCTTACCTACTGCTAAAAGTCTGAGCATTACATGGGCTTCAGTTACATTATTCACAATTCTTCATACAAGACTTTCTTTCCATCAATAATCAATTGTGAGAATAGGCCAGAATGCCTTTGTAGAGGACAAGGAAAAAATGTGATATTTGCTTATTCCACTTTCATGATCAGATACTGGAGTCAGTGGGCATCTGGAGGAGTTGGAAGTAGTTGTCCATAATTTTCATTTTCAACCTTGAAGGGACACAAACCATGTTGCCCTTGGCTCTCAGAGTCATGTTTTATATAGACTTCTTTTTGAAAAGCTAAAAAATGGGGTTAAAGCTACTCCATTGCTATAACCCAGTGGAAAGGAGATGGTCCTGCCCCCTAGAAAACAGAGGGGTCTTTTGCAGTTAACAAAGGTCAGGGATTGCAAGGAAATTTCCTCTTAGGGTCCTACCCTGTTAACAAGGACACTAGACAATTGTCTCATTCAACTTTATGTTTCCATAATGCTGCACACTTAAGAGCTGCACAAGTCTTAAAAATAATTGAATTATTTTAGTCTTAGACCATTTCATTATGTAATATCCAAATTTAGAGCTCTATGCAAATGCAATAGATTTATTCAGAATACTATTTCTCTATTACTGAGACAACAAAAATTGAATTGTGCTTTCACATTTTCAGGAATTTGAGGTGGGGAAAAATATTGACACACTGCAAAAAAAGTATTTTAATATAATTAATATAATTATATAATTTAATATAATATAATTATATTATATTAAAATAATTTCCTGCAATGGCTTTTTATGGTAATAAAAATGTTTCAACCTTCCTCATTATTGAAACTTAATAAGCAATCAGTCAGTGAACATAAACCTTTGGAAATCAAAATGCTATTTAAGTTTTGTTTAGACAGACAAGTCTTAAGTTCCTTAAAAAAAAAAAAAAATCCCTGAATCAACAGGTCTATTTAGGAAAAATACCTCACTTTTTTTTCTTTTTTTTTTTTTTTCTATTTAAAAGGTTTATTCCTAGATGACTTCCATGGCTACATCCTAGTATTGTACTGGTTTCAGTCTGGAAGCTCCCTCCAACCTTCTGTTTATTTAAGCCTTCCAAGTTTTACAACTTGCTTTAAAATACAAAATCAAAACCACACACACACACACACACACACACACACACACACACATACACACACACATTCTCCTTTCTCGGAGCTTTCCTAATAATCTCATTTATTTTCAAGGAAATTGGCACCTCCCAAGGAATCTTCATTTTCTCTCTGCTTGTTGTCCAGGAACGCCAAGCATTCCCTCCTCATAGACTGCACTGGATGGGCACGGCTGCCTGGCAGCAAGGATGTGCTCTGGGCGGAAGCACTGCCAGGAGACTGCCAAAAAAGAACAGCACTCCATCTCTCCTCCCTCAGGGACTGCATGAGCCTGAACCAGACTTGTCATCTGGACTAGGATCCAAACTTCTAACCTACAGCAAACCAATCGCTCCAAGCCAGGCACCTTGAATTCTTCTGACCTATGAATGATTATGAGTAGGCGAGTTAAAACCCACCCACCAACCTAGCTGACCTAAACCAGGGTCTGCTTCTGAACTAAACTAGCATTTACTCTTCCTCCAATGACTTCATTAGCCTCTGATGGAATTAATTAAAATGGGTTATAACACTCCTCTTTTAAATATCCTCCCTAAATATCCTGTTGGCAACATATATTAATATTTAATTGAGTGCTATGGTATTACATTAATTAAAAATTATATCCTGGGATTATTTGATACCAAAAAAAAATCTTGATTTTCTATATCTGGATTACAGGGCTCAAGAAATGTAATCATATAAGTAAATTATACTTCTTTATAATATAAAACTTAGAAATACAGATAAACAAAAACAAATTCCCACAATTTTTTCATCATCCAGATATACTTCATTCTCTTACCTATGCGTATGTAGCAGAATAATATATAAAATATTAATTGCTTTGCTTTTGAAAACTCTGTTTATTGCTCCCCACCCCAAGCTAGATTGATGGGCACCCATGACATTAGAGATTTTTTGCAGAGATACTAAGGAGAGTATACACCACATTTTTTCTTTTAAGACCAAAAGTCATATTGTGTAAAACAGAAAGGATTGGAAAGGATATGCGAATAGTTGAAAACAGTTTTCTCTGCCCCTTCCCCCACTCTACCTCCCACTGCCCAACTGGTTAAGACTCTCTAAGTTGGGAAATATGAGAAGAATCAAAAGGAGCAAGATGGTCAAAGGCAGAGCGGGGTGGGAAGGACTGGGCCCTGTGACAGACTACTGACTGTGCCCCAGTATGCATCCACCTCTTTCTTTCTTACTTACAGAACCCCAGTTTTGGTCAGGTGCCATTTTCCCAGCCTTCTTTGCAGTAAAGCACGGCCATGTGACACAGTACTAACCAATTAGATGTGAGCAAAAGGCCAATAGAGAGTTCTAAAAAATATTTTGCTTTCTTGATATAGACACCATCTCTTACTTGTTCTTTCCTTGAAAGCAGAACTGATGCCTAGAATGCAGCAGCCATGTTGCAACCAAGAGGCAACAAGCTAACAGGCTAAGACAGAGTAGTGAACAAAAAGATATGGGCCCTAGGACCTATACGGTTCAAAACAGTAGCCCCTAGCCACCTGAAGCTATTGAGCAATTCAAATGCAGCTAGTTGAAATGGAGATGTGCCGTTAAGTGTAAAATACACAACAAATTTTGCGGAATTAGCATCAGAGGAATGTAAAAGATCTCCTTAATAATTTTTATGTTGATTGCAGGTTGAAATGACAGTAGTTTGAACATATTGGGTTAAAAAAATATAACTAAAATTAGTCTCGCCGGTTTTACTTTTTTAATGCTGCTGTTAGAAATGTTTAAATTACTTATGTGGCTCCCATTATATTTCTGTTGGACAGCACTGCTCTAGGACATGAAGGACATTATGGAATCACTGCACCACTCTTGCTGAGTAAGAAAAATAAATTCATGTTGATTTAAGCTGCTGTCGGTCAGGTTATCTAGTTCTTGCAACCAAAAGCATTCCTGGCAGATACAGGAGTCCTTAAGGTGAAGTCTCAGGATTGGTGGCAATTAAAGAACCCCTCTGAACTTGGTGGAGCCAAGAATAAAGAAGATGTGTAAGTCAAGTGTCCTGTCATCCTCGTGGAGCAGCAATCATAGAGAAGAGGGAGCAGAGGGGCACTCTATGTATTAAAGGAGACTAACTGGCCCCCTGGATCTCCATGGCTCCCACATTGTTATGCAAGAGCATCCAAAAGTTCCCCGGGCCCCAGTGGTGCTCAGAAGTAGGCTGACATAGGAAAAAAACAGTCCTGACTATAAGATCATCCTTCAGCCCAGACAAGAAATCACCACAGTGGAGGGATATGATGTGGAGTCGCGGCGCTGGGGAGTATTGAGGCTGAGGTCCTATGTTCAGAGAGCGCCGGCATCAGGAAACCAAAAGGCGCCAAGCCAGCGCCTTCGGACCCCCAGGCAAGCAGACAAGATGGACAAGTTGGCACCCCTTTCCCTCTACTGCCAAAGTGGCATTTACACAAGCTCCTGTTAAATTAACGAAGCAAGGAAGCCATTATACTAACGTGGCTCTAATGCCTTGGGGGTCTACCTAAGCAAACCAAAATCTAAGCCTGAAGGTTACAAAACCAAAAGCTAAGGACAACCAATCACAAACAGCCATCTAGGCTCTAGGCTATAGCCAATCAAATAATTTCCTTTCTTTGCTTCCACACCTTCTGTATATAAGTCTTTCCCCTGGCTCCTATCTGTGGAGTGCTCGTAATCACTTCCGGTTTGGCATTGCCCCATTCAAACAAATGTTTGCTGAAATAAACTCTTAAAATTTTTAATGTGCCTCAGTTTATCTTTTAACACTCCCCAGGGCTTAGCATCAATTCCAGGAGGGATAAGAGTAATACAGAGAGAAAACAATACTAAATATGTCAGGACCTTAAGACCTAAGCCACCAAGAAACCACTGAAATCAATTGTGTTTATCAGCAAGCAACTAAGTACCATTTTCTGTGTCAGGAAGAATGGTCATGGGATGGATTCTGCAGGGTGGGAATATGGGAATGGTAGCCATAAATTGAGTTTTAGGAGATATTTAAGTCACATTTCTAGCACACCTCATTTTGTGGCCTTGATCATACCTACTACACAAACACATACATGCATACATTCATACATTCACACACACACACACACACACACACACCGTTTTGCATATTTTCAAACAAAAATGGAATTGCACTGTACACATTCTTCTGTAACCTGCTTTTCTTGTTTAATAACATATCTGGAACATCTTTACATGGACCAAATTTTCAATGCCAGTCTGAAATGTGTTCAGTTCACCTCACCCTACCAGGCTCTGGAGACTGCATTTTCTAAAGAGGCCTCAACACCTCCTGTCCCACATGCTGTTCTGCAATATGACTTGGCCACTCTACCACCAGGAAGTGGAGCCTAATTCCCCTCCCCTTGAATCTGGGCCGGGCTTGGTGACTCACTTATACCAATAGAATGTGATAAAAGGGACCACTTTGTGACTTCTGAAACTAGGTCAGAAAAAGCTATGCAGCTTCCGCCTGGTACTCTTGGATTGCTCGCTGTCTAGGTGCTCTCTTCTGGGGCCCATTTGCCATGCTTTAACAAGCCCACACCCCATAGGGAAACCTAAGGGAGGTGCTCCAGGTGACAGCCCCAGTTAAACCCAGCCTTCAAGTCATCCCACCCCAAGCACCAGCTGTGTAAGTCAAGTCTCCAGATGGTTCCAGCCCCTTGCCTTTTGAGTCATCCTTAGCTATTCAATTCTTCTCATCTGAGGTTCCAGACGTTGTGGAGCATAGGCAAGACATCTCCATGGACCCCTGCTGGATTCCTGACCCACAGAATCAGGGAGCATAATAAAATTGGGTTTTTTACACCACTAAGTTTAATGGTGGTTTGTTACATGGCAATTAACACATGTTCAACAGTATCCAGGGTGGTATAGGCTGACTGTATCTCCCCCCAAATTTTATATGTTAAATCCTAACACCCGATGTGACGGTATTAGGACATGGGGCATTTGGGAGGTGATTAGGTCATGGGAGTAGTCCCCTTATAAAAGAGAACCCAGAGATCTCCCTCACCCCTTCCACCATGTGAAGACACAGAGAGAAGACAGCCATCTACGAACCTGGAAGAGAGCTCTCACCAGACACCAAATCTGTCTCAATCTTGATCTGGACTTCCCAGCCTGCAGAACTCTGAGAAATAAATTTCTGTTGTCAGTAAGTCACCAAGTTTATGGTTTTCTGTTAAAATAGCCCAAACAGACCAAGACACAGGGAAAACTAAAATAATGTTGCCAGCCTAAAAACTAGTTAACAAGGCTGGCTGAGTGGCTCAGTTGGTTAAGAACTTGTTCAAGAGTTTGAGCTCTGAGCAACAGCAGTTCAATTCCCAGCCCGAGCTGAGCTGCCCCTGAGCTGCCAACAGGTGGCAGGATGGCTCAGCCAAAAAAAAAAAAAAAAGATAAACTAACTAAAGCAAGTTCTCTATAAACAGTTAATGTTGTACAATGAAAGTCAAGCCCTAATTTAATGTTTTTTTTATTATTCCTGCCACCGTTCCTCTTTGTCAATGTGTGGTCTCATCATGTGTGGCTAATGCATATTATATATCAGACACTGTACTAAGCACCAAGCATACTAAACACTTCATTTAGTTCACAAAAATTCTGCGAGGAAAGTATTTTATCCACATTTTACAGCTGACAGATCTGAGGCTCAAAACAGTTACTCAGCTAATAAATGGCAGAGCAGAGATTTAAATGCCAACCCTCTGACTCCAAAACACTGTGCTCTGCCCACTACCCTACGAGAAAGCTAACTGTGTCACTCTGTGGCACTTGCAGAAAAGCTTATGTAGCATAATAAAACCGTATTTTCACCATCCCCCTAAAAATAGAGGGAGGATTTCAATGAAACCTGGTCATGAAGATTCTACTGTCTCATTCCAGTTCTGTCTTGTGATGGTAAGTTCTCACAATGCATCCACTACCCTTTTTTAAAAAATTGGGGAACAGCCATGGTCATTGGTTACACATTGCTTTCATGCTACAATGGCATAGTTGACTCTTTTAAGGAGGGCACAGCTCACAGCGGCCCATGCAGGCAGCCTTGGTGTAATCAGCATCACGCTCTAACCAACTGAGCTAACCAGTCCTTTTATTTGACAGGAATGTTTATATGAGTTAATATTCTTTTCTCAGACACAATTTTTATCAAACCAGTTTATTTGCTAGCACATACTCGTACATATATGAAAGACCTCCATCCACTAAGAAACACCAAACTTAGCGTTATCAATACCAACATGCATTGAGCTGTTCTTTTCTTACTTTGATGTTTATAAGGGCACACATTGACCTATGATTGGCATTCTGGGATTGTAATGGACAAAGAGGGGACAAGATATAAGACTGTGAGTATGATAGGGGCATTTATAATTTGTCAGGATATTGGTACTAACCCCTCTTGCTTTTTTTTAAACAGAAAAGGGAACCTGAATTTAACACTGAAACTGTAATTCCTGGGACAGAAAACATCAAATGTATTATAAAGATTCAATTTTATATCCTCAGCTTTGATTGTCCTTATTATCAACAATAATACCAACATCAATAACAATAGTACGAACTTATAATTAGTGTATGTTCACCATGCACCAAGCACTAGGTTAAATGGTTTATGCTTTACTTTATTTACTCTTAATAGTACCTCTAAGATGTTGGCACTATTATAATCTGTATTTTACAGATGAAGAAACAGTCTTAAGTAGCTGGCCTAGAGGGATTCAGCTGCAAAGCTGCGGAGCTGGACTTGAACTAAGGCCCATCTGACTCCAAAGTTCATGCTTTTAGCCGTGTCTGTCCTCTGTCCATTTGTCATACGCCCTCTTCACAGTGGCCCAGCACTTATTCTACATTCTTCCTATGTTTGGAGAAATTCCCACATTATCAGTCCCACTCTCAAAGATAGAAATTAGAAACTCACTTTCTCAGCCTGTTTTGCAGCTAGGGTGTCGACATGTGGTGTAGACTCTACTGATCAGATATACCCATATGAAAATTCAATTTGTAGAATAGTTAAGAAACAGGCAGTGTACAGAATCCATGCCTCTGGGAAGGGTCCAGGTGAAGGTGCCAACCTTGGGAGACAGCAGTGGCAGATGGTCCAATGGGGGTCCTCACTTCCAAATAGCAGTAGAGGATACTCTAACAGAGTCTTCAATGGCTGATGCTGTAATGGAGTCTTCACAGTAGCCACCATGTCATTTGTTTCTGGTTGTGAAACCATCAAGCCTGGCTCTGACCCTCCCAGAGTTTCTCTGAGTGATCAGTTGGGCCTAAATAAATAATGTTTCTGCTTAAACTAGCTACAGTACTGTTACATGGTGCTAAGAACCCAACTGGCACAATCCCTTCAGAACTCCAAAACAAATATTTCAAAAGGAACTATATATACTTGTTCATTTTGTTTTTCACAAGCTACAATCAATTTTATTTTTAGTGATTTATTTTAAATGCACACAGCTTTTTCTAAGTGGGTAAATCTTCTAATAATTCATCAAAAACAGCAGGACTAGCAAACTCCCTCAGCTATGTAGAGAAGTCGGCTGACTTTTTCACCAACTGAGCATCACTGCCATAGTGAGTAGAAATTCCTAAAAAACCTCAAATATACTTTTCCCCCTTTGGAAGTACTTTCTGTCTTGGCTTTTTTGCTATGTTAATATGATCTATTGGGTTCTAGCTGTGAATTTAATCAAATTCTTACTCCATTGTCTTACTTTTATTCTTAGAGCCAACCTCTGAAACTTTGGCTAATTCTGGTCTTATATTTTATTCTTGTAAAATATCATCCTTATCCTCTACCTCTGTCCTACTGATGGATAGTAGCTGCACATTGAATGATGTTACATAATTGTGAGGCATTCAAGTCACTTAATCTGATTTTGCCTACTGCCTGTCAACTAATGAATAGTCTTCAATATTGTAGTAACTATGTATACTGTCAGATGGGTACTAACCTTATAGGGGTGACCACTTTATAAGGTACCATATTTTGCCATATACAATGCACAATTTTTTACCCAAATTTGTGAAGGAAAAATAAGGAGGCACATTACACATAGGTAGTACTAATCCCATAGCTATATAAATGTTTTCAATTATTTTACTTATGCTTGTGAGTTAAAAGTATAACTCTAGAAATCAATAACGATATTCATATGCAAAATAATACCCGTTTTTGTTGAACTTATGACACACTTGCAACAATGAAGAGTTCTTGGCCTTCTATGATGCGTAAATATCATAAACTTGTTACCGGTACCTAAAATTTATTGTACCTTGTATCTGTTCTTGTGTTTTGTAATTATTTGTTACATAAAATGTCTTGTACCATAATATGTTAAAAAATAAATGCTAAAATGTCTTTATAATACAAAAAACAAGTATCTAAATGTAACAAATAAAAATTTGAATTAAAAAATTAAAACGAAAGATTTTTTTCCTTGAAAGTTTGGGCCAAAAATGTGGGTATGCATTACACATGGGAGTGCATTATACATGGCAGAATATGGTATATAAATATCTAATCTCTATGTTGTATGCCTGAAACTATTGATAATATAATATTTTATGTCAACTGTAATTGAAAAGTAAAAAAATATTTTGAAAAATATAGTCCATTCTCAATGTTACACATGGTGTGCTTATATCAGGAACATAACAATGTTGGTTGCCTACTTAACAACCACTTCCTCTTATTTCTTGCTCACAGAGGCCCCCACCTGTGCAGGCATAAGGTAAAAGTGTGCTCTGAAATTGTGGGCTCTTTTCCCAGGCCTAGCTGTTGAACCCTGATAGTTTCCACTCCCTTTTGCTATAATTGATTTAGGGGTGGGCATGGGGTGGACATGTGGTGGACATACAAATCTAACCAATCAGACTGAGGGTTGGTATAACTTTGGAACAATTTATCTTCCTAATAAAAATTTCTTTCTTCCTGTTTTTGATGTTATAATACGTGAATGTGAGTTGCAGCAGCCATTTTGTGATTGTGAAAGGCTTTTCTTAAAAACAAAACAAAAACAAAAAACAAAAAAATCGTAAATCCACAAGGTCTGGGAGAACAAAAGAGGAGGCAATAGCAAGAAATGTTGGAAATTAGAAAACAGATGGATGAGGCATAACTGATGGCAGACCCAAGAGAGTTAAATTCTAAGCTGGCAATGAGGAAAGCTGAGAACCTTGAGAACACCTCAGAATCCTCAAAAGTCTTAGTACCAGGGACCTCTGAACTGGAGGTGGAAGAAGATGATAAAATAAGGAGGCAGCAGTTAATCCCCTAGAACCCTTTACTCATTCCACGCAACTAAGCCAGTGTTCCTTTCCCACACCAGCAAAATACTGATGGTTTATTCACTGGAGAAGGTTAAATGGTGTTCCCTGGACTTGAAGACACTTGAAATCATGGATACTGTACTGAAATCAGGTGTACTAAGTAACTGTACTCATGGAAGGCTAAACAAATACTGAGACCCACAATTCTCTTTCCTTATTTGACTCCCAAAACATTGGCAACCAAATCTTAATCCTCCAGGTAGATAATTGACATACTTTCCAAGTAATCTAAGAAGTTAAGAAGGGGAAAGAACTAAAGATGCAGCCATAACGATGGAGGGTAATCACTCAAGACACCTATAGGAAGGTGCCCAAAGTGAACAAGCTTTACCCACACTCTCACAACTGCAATTGTCTTCTGGGTTCTCACTCTTAATCAGGAGCGGACAACCCAGGATTTCCAGTCATCTGAGAAAAGCCCCTAGCACAGATACAGAAATGAAACAAACAGAAGGGGGGGGTGAGGGGAGGGTGGAAAGCAACTTGGAGGAAACAAAAGGGAAAGAAAAACTTTGAAAACACTCCCCAAAATACCCAGAAAAAGCAAAAAGAATACTTTGTTTCCATAAAACAAAAACTAAATGCTACTTTTAAAGTATAATCTGCATGTAAAAATGAGCACTTGAAAATTTTAAAATATGCTAACAGAATTAAAAACTCAAAATCAGGGTTAGAAAATACATTTGTAGAAATCTCTCAAAAGTGAAGCTAAAAGATGAAAGCTATGGGAAATAGCAATTAATTGTTTTTTTAATTAGAGAACTAGCCCAAAAAGACCAACATCCAGATAATAATTCTAGAAAGATAAAACAAAGAAAATAATCAATTCAGAAAAATGTCCTAAAACTGCAGGGCATGAATCACCAGATTGAAAGGACTCTCTGGAAGCCATACACCAAGAATGAAAACAGAACTGCTCATGGCACATCACTGTAGAATTTCAAACCTGAGGGTCATAGAGATGATTCCACCAGCCGCTGGAGAGGAAAAAGGGGTCATATCTAAAGTATTAGGAATCAAAATGGCTTCAGATTTCCCAACAGCAAGAAAACTGTATCAGTCAATGTTTGGCCAAGAAAACAGAAGCCACTTTAGGTACACAAATGGCAAGGGTTTTAATAGAGGGACTCAAACAACTAACAATTGAGGGTGTAAAGGTCAGGGCACAAGCCAGTAGAAGCAGTGATTCACAGGAATTCACCTGCAAGCTATGGAAAATCTTAGCACTCTAAGGCAAGCCACGGCCTTTAATTCCACCTGCTGAGCAAGGACCTGAAGGCCAGCTGAAATTGCTGAGAACAGTCCCTGCTAACAGCCAGCAAGACGATGGGGACTTCAGTCCTGCAGCTGAAAGGAAATGAATTCTGCTAACAACCTGAGGGAGCTTGGAAATGAAGCTTCACCTGGTCGAGCCTCCAGATGAGGATACAGCCAACAGACACCTTGATTTCAGCGTTAAGAGACCTGAGCAGAGGAACCAGCTAGAATATACTGGGTCCCTGACCTGTGGACACTGTGGGATAATAAATATGTGCTGTTTGAAGTTGCCACATTTGTGGGAATTTGCTTTGTGGCAGTAGAAAACTAGCACATCTGCCATAGACTGCTGTCTGGATGAGCTGAAAAAATTCCCTTTACCTCATGGAAGGGGTCAACTTTGATTTCCTCTTGAGAGTATGAGACCATAGAGAACTTAAAAGCAGCAGGTAGAAAGCCACCCATTCCCTGATTTTATTTCTGCAGATGTCCATTATCTGACCCAAACTACAGCTCTCCCAGATGTCGCAGCTGTAGTATAGCCTGTGTTTCCCAAAACTCACTCTTGATCCTGACCCCTGACTTCCCAGAAAGAGCTCTTGGGTTCTCTTCAGGAACACAGAAGCTAAACTTGACTCAGAGATCTGCTCAGCTTATCTTTTGAGAGCTTGTCGCAATGCCTGTGCTTGCCATTCGGTCGTCAAAAATATAAACAATATTTTATCTAAAGACACATATCGGTGGTGAAAGTATAAAGCAAAACAAGGAGTCATTACCAAAACATCAGGAGAGTGATTACCTCCTGACAGCGATTCTCAACCTGTGGGTCGCGACCCCTTTGGGGGTCGAACGACCTTTTCACAGGGGTCACCTAAGACCATCGGAAAACAAAAAGATATTTACATTACGATTCATAACAGTAGCAAAATTACAGTTATAGAGTAGCAACGAAAATAATTTTATGGTTGGGGGTCACCACAACATGAGGAACTGTATTAAGGGGTCACGGCATTAGGAAGGTTGAGAACCGCTGCCTCCTGAGGAAGAGGGCGGAGAATATGATTGAAGTAAAACACACAGAGGAATTTCAAGTTACTGGCAACGTTTCACTTGTAAACCTGGTAGGATAACAATGTTTAACTTTAACTTGTAACAGGTACACAAGTGTCATGTTACCATTTATTCTTTAAACCCTACATATATTTTACATAGTTGTCTGTGTGCATTTTACTCAACCCATAAGCGCTTAGCACCAAGATAGTACTGGTATAAAATGAAGTGTAAGATATGAAACTACAGGTTAAATTTTCATCCTGACTGCTTCGCCTTTGAATTCCTTTCCTTAGAACTTTAACTAGAGTGTTAAAAGTACTGGTCATGGGAAACGAAGTCCTTGAAAATCAGTAGCCTTTTAGAGTTTCTACTAATGGGGAAAAGGTGGAATATTAGATTGGATTCATACTCCAAAGCTTACACCAAAATAAATTCCAGATGGATCAAGATTATATGTGAAAAAAATGAAAACCTGAAAATATGAGTGGAAAATATGGGAGAATTATTTTATAACCTGGGAGTATGGAAAGACTTTGTGAGGATGATAATAGCTATACAAGGAAAGGAACTAAATATATAGACTTTTTTTTTTTACTTCTGCTTATAAAAATAAAAAACTACAAACAAACTCAAAAGGCATTAAAAACTGAGAGCAACTATTTGCACTCCTACAAGTCAGTAAGAAAAAGGCCAATACCTCAATTGAAAATATGCAAAGGATCCTAGCAGACAGTTCCCAGGAAATGAATTTCAGATAGCTTTTAAACGTATGAAAATGTGCTCAATCTTCTCCATAATAAGAGAAATGCAAATTAAAACTACCATTTGGCAGATAAAAATTTTGATAACACCATGTGGATGAAGGTTAGAGAAACAGATGCTCTCACATATTGCTGGTGGGAGTGTAAACTGGCTCAAACCCTGTGGAGAACAATTTGGCAATATCTATCAAAATCTAAAATGCATATTCTAAAGGGAGACACCTTTAGTTATATACCCCAAAATCATTCCTCCATATTCCTTGCTAGCAGTCGCTCAAGTGACAATGAACCAAACCCCAAGCAATGATTTTATTTATTGATTCATTCATATTTATTGAGCGTTTACTGTATACCAGGCACTGTTCTGGGCTCTGGGGATACAGCAGTATCCCCGGGCCAAAGCCCAGTCTTGGAAACAGACCGAACCCCAGCCCTCAATGATAATTTTGTGCCAAATGATTAAGATTCCAGAGCAAAATGCCAACTGGGTTATTTTGATGTATATTTC
Source organism: Hipposideros armiger (assembly GCF_001890085.2). Classification (NCBI taxonomy): domain Eukaryota; kingdom Metazoa; phylum Chordata; class Mammalia; order Chiroptera; family Hipposideridae; genus Hipposideros; species Hipposideros armiger. Next base: position 1,971,800 of record NW_017731413.1, on the reverse strand, counting down.
AAATAATAGATGACCATATAATTTTCATCAAAATGGAGATACTCATGAGAGTGAATGGAGTTCTACTAATAAAATACACCAGGACCACAGGCGCGAACTGGGATTGTCACAGGCAAACTAAAAATTATGGTCTCCCTAGGAATCCTAAAATAGTGATGATGTCACTATTGTCTCAGTTGCTGTTCTAAACAATGCCCTTCCATTCTAAAATGAGTCCATCAGGAGTCTTCCAGTCTACTCAGGAAAAAAAAACGAGGACCCAAATTAGCTCTAGAGAAAGTGCAGATGACAGAAAAATATGAAAAGATCGTCTTCTTTAATAATGAGGAAAATTGAAATTAAATCAACAATAAAATGCCTCAGAATGATTTAAAATTGAGAAAGGATGTGGTCAGAATGCTTTCAAAGCATGTGTACCTTTGATTTAAAATTTGAATGCAGTATATCATTTTCTGGGCATATTTTTAGACACGAAACTGATTAAAACATTATTGTTAAATTAAGAAAAAACAGTATTATACTAACCAGATTTCAGTTTTTAAAAGCAATACAGAACACTGGAAGAATACTAAAAACCAATATTGTAATCATTACCCATCCCCTTTTGCCAGATAGTCACTGTACCAGCCTCCTTGTGACCCAATAGTGGCTAAAAGAATATAAAGAATCAACTGACAAGGGGCCGGCCGAGTGGCATGTTGCTTAAGAGCTGGCTTGGGATGCCAGCTCTGAGCAGAAGGGTCCCGGTTCAGATCCCACATGGGGGCCAGTGACACTGCCCTTTACAGCTAAAATGGTGAACAACAGCTCAACCTGGAGCTGGGCTGCCATGCGCCGCTGGTGACGGCGTAGACTGCAGCCCCTGCTGCAGTGGGCTGCTATAAGCTACAATGTGTAGCTGGCAGCCAGCGTGAGCAACTGGCAGCTGGTGTGAGCTGCCGTGAGCTGCCCTCCAGAGGCTGGCAACCGATCTGCCTCACCCGGGAAGAGCGCAATGATGGTGCCAGCTTGGGCCAGTGAAGCGACATCCTCCACAACAAGACTGAAGAACAAAAGGACAGCAACTTGTCTGTTTCCCTCCCCCAATTCCCCAATAAAATCTTTTAAAGAAAAAGAAAAAGAAACAACTGACAGAGTGCTTTGGGGAAGGTTTTCTTACTGTTAAAAGGGATAAATTCAAAAGGAAAGTTTGCTGGAGCTGCCTGTTCCCTCATGCTCCAACCTCGAAAGTGGCCATGATGCCTGAAGCTGCAGCAGCTGTCTTGTAACCTTGAAGTGACAATCATGAAAAGAAAAGTCAGTTTGCTAAGGGTTACAGGAAAGAAAGACCCAGAGGAAAAAGAAGAACCCAGAGCTTTTACTGACCTTGTTGAGCTGCTGGACTGTGGGAGACCAGCTCCCGCGGGGTCCAGGGGTTCCCTCAGGTGGAGGCGGAGTTGGCGAGGAAAAAGGAAAAAACTCGCGGAGACACAGGAGCACTTTTTCAAGAAGAGAAGTGTCTCACTTTATTTTACAGCATGCTCCTTTTTATAGTTGACCATTATCTCATCAGTAAAAAGTTCTTTTACATAGTTTAGATCAGGGTAATTCTTATGCTCCAGGGTACAGCTTGACTTTTTCTTATGCTAAAAGATCAACTTATCTTAACTGTGTTTTAACCCTTTTTCCTATAATGACTATGTCTACTCAACAATGATCCTAAACCATATTAACCAAGCAGGATCTTAAGATTTATAGGGTGCGTACTTTGACCTTTACCAAGAGACTAGTAGTGTGACTAAAATTGCCTTTAGTGTATAAAATAGAATTATTATGATATATCTATCAGAAGGGGTGTAAGATCTTCATCCTACTGGGGGGCATCCAAAGGGGAATTTAAATCTTTTAAGATAAAGCAGTATCTGTTTCTCAGTCAGAGCTTCAGAATTTGTCACAATAGCAGTGCGCTTGGCCATGTCAGACACTGAGGTGTAGCCGGCTCCCAACACTGGACCAATCCTGCCATCACTTGAGAATTGTAGTTATGGGTCAAAGGTAAGAGAAAGACTTTCTTCTGTATACCCTTCAGTACTTTTTAAATGTCATACTATGTGCAGGCATCATCTATGAAGGGTAGCAGAATATGCCACCCCAAAATATGCCACTTTGAAATAAGGATTATTTTGAATGAAAGGCACTTGAAAAATAGCAGGTGTAAGAACAGAGCTCTGACCTCCCTCTTTTTTTCTTGAAAGGAGATAAAACTCCGGTGTGAAAAGTGTCTTGCATATACCAGGAGAAACAAGACATTCTTATAACCACAGACGAAGCATCAAGGTGAACAGAATTCTGTGCAAATAGACTTTGTTTAAAATAACTCTTACCTTCCTTTACCATCCCCATATTTTTATTACATTTACACAATTGCTTCTCTTTGTTCAATCTAGTATAAAAAAGCATTTAGGGGGCCGGCTGAGTCGTGCGTTGGTTGGGAATTGGCTTGGGATGCCGGCTCTGGGTAGCAGGGCCCCAGTTCAGATCCCGCATGTGGGCTGGTGACAGTGCGCCCTCTGCAGCTGGGATGGTGGGCAGCGGCTTGACTTGGAGCTGGGCTGCTGTGAGTCACCATGAGCAGCCATCAAAAAAAAAGCATTTAGGTATTACCACTTCTTGGGGTCTTCATTTTTTGGGGGGAGCTCTCATTTACATGTAAAAATCTGTATGCTTTTCTCCTGTTAATCTGTCTTATGTCAGTTTATTCACCCGCAGGCCCAGTAGGAGACCCTAAGAGGGTAAAGATAAAGTTTTGCCCTCTCAAATAAATAAATTATTCAAATAAGACTTATTCAAATAAAACTGTAATGCCTGTGATCCTATCAATCCTTAAACAGTTAAGACAAAAATATTCTTTTCTGTATTGGTTTCTTTTTTTTTTCTCACTTTTAACAAGGTTCCATTTATTTTATTAAAAAAAAAAAATTTAAGGTATCCAAAATGAATACACACCCGAAAGTATTTTCCAAGGGAACTACTCAGCTAACCTACGATATTAATAAGCACAAGGTGTTTTAAAGAACACTTGCTTGTAGATACCTTTTAAATTAACATTTTTCATAAAATTTAGTTTATTATACACACAAATAGGGCTTCTCAAAGGGCAGCACCATTTCTTGACTGAGGGAGGGAAAACATATCATATATTAGGGGCTTTTCAAAATGCAACACTATCCACCCCTGGAAAAACATTCTATTCTAATACATGTCTATTTTTTTTTTTACTATATTAGAATTTAGACTATACATTCTAATAAAGTAAATATCAGTCTTTAATATCCCACATAAACAAAAAGCTCTTTGGGGTACCGTTCAGAGTAAAAGGGTGTTCAAACCAGAGTATAGGGGAGAAAACCACTATAGTTTATCCTTAGTTATGTTTGGTCAGTTTCTGGCTCTGAGCTCATAAAGCACCACTGTGATGTAATTACCAAGAACTGCTATATAAAGCTCTGGCTGGGCTGAGCTTTTAGTCCATTAATAGCCCAGGAAGCTGATTTGTGGTGCCTGTTGGACTTGGACTACCTAGCTTGTTTTCTCCTTTTTTCCCCCCGTTTTATTTTTTCCCTTCACTCTTGCTTTCTTCGTCTCATAGTTTTTCCTTTTAATTATTTTACTTTTGCTTATTTTTCTTTGCTCACTTTTCACATTTTTCTTTTTTCCTCATTCTTTTATTTTAATTTTCTCAAATTTTATTTTCTCATTTCTTTTTCATTATTTTTCTCATTTTTTTCTTTAAATTTTTCAGTTAGTATTTTTAGTTAGTACACTTCGTATACTTAGCATAATTACTGTTTGCTAGCACAGTTAGTAATTGTTGCCACACAGCTGTCCAGCCATCTTTCCCCCTGCGCTTAACCCTAAACTGACCCTTTTGAGGACACTGCTCATACACCTTGCATCTCCCTGTTTGGCCCTAAAGGATGGCCGGTTAGTCAATGACGGGTAAGATTCCTCGTGGGAGGAACAACCTAAGCCAGGCACGGTTGGTTGCAGGCCATCAAGAGAAATCTCGGGGCTGATGGAGGTGGTCATGAGCCCTCACTCGCCCCCCAAAGAGACGAGGTTTTCTACCTCTGTAGCTACATTCCTTCCCTCAACCTGCTTGGGAAGTAACCTAATGGTATGATAGTATCTGTCCTCAGCACAATAATCTTATCTTCCTGGGGTCGTTTGCATACAGGGTGTGTGAAGGCAGAACATCTGTCTTTTCACCAAGGGTGGACTCTCAGATTTTTTTTTTTTTTTTGAGAGCAGTGTAACTGGCCCTCATATGTGGGATCCGAACCGGGGCCCTCTGGCATCCCAAGCCAGTTCTTAACCATCGCACCACTCGGCTGGCCCACCAAGGGTGGACTCTCGGTAATAGCAGCTTGCAGGCAAGGGTAATTTGGCTTGAGCAAGTTCTCAGGAATGAGACTCACAGACTGTGGAGAGAACAATGCTACTTCCGGGTAGGTGGAGAAATAAAAGCGGTGTGTCGGCCGAGTTGGGGCTCTTAGTCCACAAGGCAGGAGACCCTTGGCCCCGCGCTCATTTAACTCTTGACTGCTGTTTCTTTTATTTCTTACCCCTTCGCCACCCCCTCTCGTTTTCCCACTGCTCGTGTCCTGCGGGACGCAACAAGTAATATTGATAGAGTTATTAATAGTATATTTAGTCAGCGTAGTTTGCATAATTATTGTTTGTCATTAGTAATATTGATAGTTATACTATATTCAGTCAGTTTAGTCAACATAGTTATTGTTTGTTCGCAGTTAGTAATATTGATAGTTATTAATAGTACATTCAGAGTAGTTATCATATTATTGTTAGTACAGTTAGTAATATTGTTGATAGAGTTAGTATATTTAGTCAGAGTAGTTAGCATAGTTATTTTTTTGTTAGCACAGTAATATTGATAGAGTTATTAATAGTATATTTAGTCAGTATAGTTAGCATACTTATTGTTATCACAGTTGGTGAGTTTAGTTAGTATCATCAGTGAGTGCAGATGATACTACACAAACCGCATATTTAAAATTAAAAAGTTGACCGGGAAGGTAAAGCCTTTTCATCCTCCGGGGCTCCAGAGCCGTAGTCCATTCCCAGCCGCTGAGGCCAGGACCAACACCCCAGTACGCATCCAGGGCTCCAAAATCGCCACTCTCGAGCCCAGACCAGACTCCAAGACCGCCACTTCCGAGCCCAGCCCAAGCTCCAGGACCACCACTCCCGAGCCCAGACCAGATTCCAGGACCACCAACAAAAGAGCTGAACTCCAGGTTCACATAGTTCAGGTAAAGCCTTTCCAACCTCCGGGGCTCCAGAGCTATTGTCCCTCCCCAGCTGCTGAGGCCAGGACCACCAGTCCAGCACCCATCCAGGACTCCAAAATCGCCACTCCCGAGCCCAGCGCAAGCTCTAGGACCATCACACCCCAGTCTAGCGTGAGCTCCAGGACCACCACTCCCGAGCCGAGACCGGACCCCAGGACCACCAAAAAAGAACTGCATTTCAGGGTTACATTGTGAAGGTCAAGTCTTTCCTCCTCTGGGACTCCAGAGCCGTAGTCTCCCCCAACTGCTGAGGACAGGCCCACCAATCCAACGCCCATCCAGGACTCCAAAATCACTCCCGAGCCCAGCACAAGCTCTAGGACCATCACTCCCCAGTCTAGCACAAGCTCCAGCACCATCATTCCCGAGCCCAGACCAGACTCCAGGACAGCCACTTCCAAACCCAGCCAGGGGTATAAGACCACCACTCCCGAGCACAGACCAGGGTCCAGTATCCCCACTCCTGAGACCAGCAGGGGCTCCAGGACTGCCACCACCGAGGCCAGCCATGGGTCCTGGACCTCCAATCCTAAGCTCAGCCCGCACTTCTGCATCCTCATTCCTGAGCCCATCCCAGAATCCAAGACCCCAACTTCTGAATCCACCACCATCTTTAGCCCAGCCCCCCCATGTCACCCTAGAGGCTATCCCTCCAGCAGCAACAGTGGAAACTGAGGGGAAAGCCTGGGCCGCTGGGGGCTGGTTAGGAGATGATTAAATTTTCTAGGAAGGTTCTACTGTAGATTAAGGCAGATAAAGCCTTTTTACAGTTTGGATGGCAGGCAGGGGAGGTCAGGCGATTGTTCCTGCATACATTTAAAAAAAAAAAAAAAAGCCAAAGTCCAGTGTCACAGCATGCAGTCATAGCTCCTCCATCCTCCGGAGCTCGAAAGCCGCAGTCCCTCCCCAGCCCAGGAGGCCCAGCCAGAGTGCTGCAGCCTCCAGCAGCCAGGGCAGCAGCCCATGGGCCACGAGTCAGTGCAAAAGGCCCAAGAGTCTGCCGGTCCATCAGCCAACCCTGAGTCCAGCACTGGTCCTGGGCTCAGCCTTTGACTCAGAAGTGGTGGTGCTGGACTCCAGGATGGGTAATAGACCGGCAGACTCCTGGGCCCTCTGCCCCGACTCATGGCCCATAGGCTGCTGCCGTGCCGCCGGACACTGGCACAATCCAGCTGATCCTCCTGGGCTGGGGAGGGACCAATACTATAAAACTCCAGAGGATGGACGGGCCCCACCCACATGGTGTGACACTGGACTTCAAGTTTGAATGAATAGCTGAGCCCAGGAAAACCACTCCACCACCCCTCCCGGGATCCAGAATCACCACTCATGAGCCCAGCACGTGCTCCAACACCGCCACTCCCAAGCCGAGCCCAGAATCCAAAACCACCACTCTCAAGCCCAGCCCGAAATCCAGGACCACCACTCCCGAGCCTGGCTCATGTCCTAGGACCGCCACTTCGAGCCAGGACTGAATCCAGGGCTGCCACTCATGAGCATAGCCCGTGCTACAGGACCACCACTCCTGAACCCAGCCTGTGCTACAGGACCACCTCTCCTGATCCCAGCACGTGCTCCAGGACCGCCACTCCCGAGCTCAACCCATTCTCCAGGACCGCCATTCCTGAGCCCAGCCCAGAATCAAACCACCACTCCCGAGCCCAGCGCATACTCCAGGACCACCACATCTGAGCCCAGCCTGGGCCTCAGGACCTTGACTCCCAAGCCCAGCAGGGACTCCAGGAGAGCCACTCCCCAGTCCAGCCTGTACACCAGGACCACCACTCCTGAGTCCAGTCCATGCTCTAGGACCTCCACTCCTGAGCCCAACTCAGAATCCAGAACCGCCACTTTTGAGCCCAGCCCGGAATCCAGGACTGCCAGTTCTGAGCCCTGCTTCTGCTTCAGGATCCCCACTCCTGAGCCCAGCATGTGCTCAAGGCTCACCACTGCCGAGCCCAGACTGTGCTACAGGACTGCCACTTCCGAGCCCAGCCCAGAATGCAGGACACCCACTCCCGAGCCCAGCCTCTGCTCTAGATTCCCCACCCCAGGGCCCAGCCCGTGCTCCAGGACTGCCACACCAACCCCACCCTGTTCTCCAGGACCACACTCCCAAACCCAGCCCAGAATCCAGGACCGCCACTCCCGAGTCCATCACAGGCTTTAGGACCATCACTCCCGAGCCTAGCCGGTGCTCCAGGACCACCACACCTGAGCCCAGCCCATGCTCCTGGACCACCACTTCGGAGCCCAGCCCAAAATCCAAGCCACCACTCCTGAGCCCAGCCCAGAATCCAGGACCACCACTCCCTAGCCCAGCCAATAATCTAGGATCTCCACTCCACAGACCAGTCCAGAATCCAGGACTGCCACATTGGAGCCCAGCCGGGACTCCAGGTCTGCCACTCCCACCCAGCCCATGCTCCAAGACTGCCATTCCCAAACCCAGCCCAGAATCCAGGACCCCCACTTCGACCCCAGCCCAGATTCCAGGACCCCACTCCCGAGCCCAGCCTACAATCCAGGACTGCAGCACCACAGTAAGGCCTGGGCTCGAGGACCCCGACTCCCGAGCCAGTCGGGGCTCCAGGACAGCCACTCCTGAGCCAAGCCCAGGATCCAGGACCGCCACTCCCAAACCCAGCATGAGCTCCAGGACCACGACTCCCAAGCCCAGCCATGCTCCAGGACCACCACATCTGAGCCCAGGCCTTGATCCAGGACCACAATTCCCAAGGCAAGCCAAGGCCCCAGGACCACCACTCCCGAGCCCAGTTTATACTCTGGTTTATTTTTTTAATGAAAATGTAATTTTAAAAAGCATGTAGTTTGATGAGAAATGCAATACAAAGAAGTAAATTATAGACCTAAAGGACCTTCAGTATCAACTCTCACAGAGCAGCGAAAATCATTATCAGTAGACAAGCTAAAGCGTAAGTATCCAGACCCCTTCACCGAATTTATCTGCAATTAATCCAAAGTATAGATTTATGTTGAAATTACAGAACAAAATGTGACGTTCTTAGTTTTAGAACACAGACACCTGTGCCAAATGCTTTGAGAATTGACTCTTATTTTTTAAAATATCTAGAGACTGATTTTAAATTTTTTAAAAAATCAGTAACCACACCTCTATAGTTTCAAAGAGCAAACATGCCAAGATTCTTGGTGTGTGATTCCTTCCCTAAAATTCCAGACATTCTTGTCTCTAGGCATCACCACGTGGGTGGGGAGAGTACTGTGTGGAAACGGCAGTGATCTTTGTGGGTTATGTCTGGTTATACCTCACTAGGACACCAGAGGGCGCGCGGAGGGCCGACGCTTGTTTTTCTTTAAATCCTGAATCAAAAGTCCGTGCTGAGAACAACAAAAGACTCGGAACACAGAGGCCGGGAGACAAAGGGACTAGGGGAAAAAGGCTGCACACCCTGTTTTACTGGAGTTGAAATTGCTTCCTCATCCCACTCCTGCTTCCGCACCTTAAAAACTAGCAGTAAACAACCTGCAAAATAATGAAATCTTCAACTAACAAGCAAAATCAAAGAGATTACTTAGTCACCATAGTTCTAGGGAAGACTATCAAAGGTGTGCATTGGATCAACTTGCTTGCCTGATTTAAGTAACTTTAAAAATATGTCTATTGTTTGTTTTTCTGAGTTTAAGAATAATCTATGCACATAATAGAAAATTTTGAAAGTATAGAAAATAAAAAAAAAAAACCAAAGATCAACACTCTAACCCAGAAAGAACAATTTTTAATATCTTCCTGTAGTTCTTTCCAGACTTCTTTCAATATTTATAAATGCATAGAAAAGTAGGACTCTGCATGCACCTTCATACTGGTTTTCTTCTTATTGTATCATCGATTTCACTTTTATCAATTCTAGTAACATAATCTTGCTAAATCAAAAAAGTAAGAAATTTCAAAAGTACCACAGGCAGCTTTTTTCCTAAGATAGCAAGCTGTCACACCCCAGTGATGTATTTGAGGCAGGAATGTTTCTGTTGCTTTGCTTCTAGAAAATGAAACTGGTCAAGACTAAAGAAACAGAAACTATTTCACCCCACCCCAAATAAGCAGAATGAATTTGTCCTTCCCAAGAGCCTGAGGACTGACCCCAAAGGGCCTGGTGGGAGCACAAGTCACTAGGACCCAGAGGTCCTCCCAGTGGGACCAGTGCTTGCCTTAAGGCCAGACGGTTCTATGGGTAAAATTGCTAACACAGGCAGGCCAGCAGGTGGTCAGCAAGACAAAAAAAGGCAGGAACAGGAAGATCACTGACCTTGAGGCTTGGGGCCAATGTCAATAGGTCCTTTCCTCAAAGGAGAGGAAGCTGAGACGAGCCCAGAGGCAGATAGCCACAGAGAAGGTGGTGCCAAGATCTGATGACCTGGAGCCACCCAGGGACACCTAATCACTGAGCCTGCAAATTCCTTTGCATTACTACAATAAATACAGGGAAGAGTGGTGATGTGCCCCGAGAATTTCAGGACATCATGGGAGTTCTCGGGGCCTCAGATTCCTTATCTGTGTAATGAAAGGGTCTAAAAGATCTCAAAGCTTTCTGCCAGCTCCTTAAACTGTAGGATTTGTCACTATCCCAAACTGTGCATGAAAATGAACGGTGACGACATTTCCTGTCTCCTGCAATCCTACCCCACAGGCAGCAGCCCCTCTATTTGCTATTTTCCAAATCCCCACATACTCTTTCACAGGCTCTGAGCCTTTGCTAGTGCTTCCCTCTTCCAGAAGTGCTGCAAAACCGTTTCCCCTTCTCTTTCAAAGTTCATCATCTTTTGAAGGCCCGGCTGCAAAGTAGGTCCTTTTCAATCACCCAGACAGAGCTAGTCCTTCCTTCTCTGTAGTCCAATAGTATTTTACATAGACTTCCATCACTTTCTACCTGTGTGGCCTTAACCTTCCTGTGCCCCAGTTTCATCATCTGTAAAAAGGGGAGAATTATTGTACCAAACTCATCGGATTGTAGTAAGGATTAAATGGTTAACATATGCAAAGCACTTAAAACAAAGCCTTCACATTGTAGGCTCTCATTAAGCGTAGACTATGCCTACACCATAGCTCTTAACAAATTGTATTAGAACTATCAGTTGAAGGGTCCACATTCCCCTTGAAATCTGAGTTCCTCAGGGCAAGAAAAGAGTCTTACTCATATCTTTGTACCCAGTGCCTGGCACCATACCTGGCACAAAGAATAAATCAATAAAGGTTTTGTTTTTGTTTTAAATGAGAAGAAAAAAAAACAGTTAAAGTGTTGATTGAAATAGAGGAGGACAGACTTTTGCCTCTCAATTTTAACTTTGGATTCCTGTTTAAATAAAGATGTGAAATAGTGAAGCATGAGTATTCACAACTGATTTTTTTTGTCCTTAATAATCTAACATGTACCCATCTAAGTCAGTCTTACAGGCCCAAATCATAAACATTCACCTTTGAATTTTAATGTTTATGGGGGGTTAGTTCCCATATTTGCACGGGGAGTTTTGCATTTTAATAGATGTAAATAATGTTTCTGTGAGTAAATGATTATAGAATTCAAAAACTAACCAGGAGCAATTTAGGCTCTTTTTTAATTATGGGAGAGGAGGGAAAGAAAGAAGGAAGGTTGTGTAGTGAGCTGGCGCAAGTTCATGTTTACATTATGTTCAAAGGCTGAGTTGAAGTGAGAATAAGAGAGAGAAAAAGGAAAAAACAAAACACACAAGAAATCACGCTCTGATAAAAACAAAAGTTCATTTAGAGAGTGAAAAGACAAGACACAGCTTGGGAGAAAATATGTCTCCCAAGATATATATGTACTGATATATCCCAAGATATATATATATATATATATATATATATATATATATATATATATATATATATATATATATATAT
>NW_017731413.1:1902101-1960425 GCF_001890085.2 Hipposideros armiger | reverse complement strand
TGATATTGGGGGGGTGATGGACTGGGAAGGAGGGTTGTCACTTTGTAAGGGGTGAAAAGTATAACAATTGCATTGTTTTGTATACCTGAAACTAAAAAAAAAAAAAAAAGGAACTTTTAACACTTAATAATAAAAAAAAACTCAATTTTAAAATGGGCAAAAGATTTGGATGCTTAAATAAATCCATGAAAAGATGTACAACATTATCAATCACTAAAGAAAGGCATATTAAAACCATAGTGCGATCCCACTACACATCTATTAGAACAGTGTCCAAAAAAAAAAAGTGTAGCACAATAGCAAGTGCTAGAAAAGATGTGGAACAACAAGAACTCTTACGTATTGTTGGTGGGAAAGTAAAATGTTGCAGCCACTTAGGAAAACAGTTTGGCAGTTTCTTATAAAAGTAAACATACATTGGGCCGGCCGAGTGGCACAATGGTTAAGAGCTGGCTTGGGACACCAGAGGGCCCCGGTTCGGATCCCACATATGAGGGCCAGTGACACTGCTCTCTACAGCTAAGATGCTGAACAACAGCTCAACCAGGAGCTGGGCTGCCACCAGTAGCCAGCAACAGAGTAGGCTGCAGCCCCTGTTGCAGTGGGTTGCCATGGGCTACCGTGTGTAGCCAGCAGCCAGCGTGAGCGGCCAGCAGCCACTGTGAGTGGCCGTCCAGAAGCCAGCGACTGATCTGCCTCGCTGGGAAGAGCGCAATGATGGTGCCAACTTGGGCCAGTGAAGCATCGTCCTCCACAACTAGACTGAAGAACAAAACGACAACAACTTGTCTGTTCCCCTTCCCCAATTCCCCAGCACTGTTCCCATCCCCCCAACTCCCCAATTAAAAAAAAAAAAGTAAACATACATTTACCAAAAGACCTGGCAGTCCCACTCCTAGGTATTGACTAAAGAGAAAAGATATATATATGTCCAGACAAAAACTGTACATTAATGTTTATAATAGCTATATTTATAATAATTGAAAACTGGAAACAACCCAAGTGTCCATCAGCTAGTGAATGGATAAACATCTATATAAAGTAATACTAAACAGCAATTAAAAGAAAAAAGGGGGAAAAAATTACTGATACACGCAACAATGTGGATGACTCTCACAAGCATAATGCTAATTGAAATAATCCATATTCAAAAGGCTACAGACTGTATGGTTCCATTAATATGGCATTCTGGAGATGGAAATCACCCTGTGGTTGCCTGTGGCTGGAGGGAGGGGTTTGGCTGGAAAGGGGTATAAGGGAACTTTGTGATGAAAGTGATGGGGGTGATGGAAATAATCTATAACTTTATTATGGTCAAAATTAATAGATGGTACACTTAGAAAAGAGTAAGTTTTACTGAATATGTTATACTTCAGGATTTCCAGTCAAGATGATGGAGTAGGTAAATGCTGTGCTCACCTCCTCACAGGATCAAATCAATTAAACTGAACTACAGAACCACCATTATTGAGAATCATCTGAAATCTAGCTGAACAAAAGCCCTACAACTGCAGATATATAGAAATCACCTCAAGATTGGTAGGAGAGGCAGAGATGTAGAACAGGCTGTTCCCATACCTGCATGTGACGATTAAAAATCAGGAAGGATATCTCAGCTGTGGAGGTCCTCCCCCCACCCACCCCAGAGGAACGAGGCATCCCAACCCCACAGCCAAGGGTTCCAGGGCCAGAGAGAGATGTTCCCATAACTTCTGGCTGTGAGAACCAGCAGAAATTGTGGCTGAGCGAGGCATAGGGTAGCTGGAGTTGCAAGTATTCCTCTTAAAGGGCCCACACATGAACTTACTGGCGGAGTTATTCGCTCTGAACTCCATCTCTGGGGCAGCAGCTTGGGGAACACCAGGGACATGTGGGGAAGAACTGAGTTGTCTAGCTTCGGGGTGAGGACTAGAGGGGCAGCTTTTTCCTAGCGGCAGGAGGTGGCAGAGGCCATTTTTTTCTTTGTTGAGCCCTCCCCCTCCCTGCGTGCAGATGCAGGCAGCTGCCATGTCTGAGTCTCCATCAAACCAGCCATCACCTTTTGTCTGCCCCGCCCTAGTGATTAACAGAGACCCTGCCTCACCCAACTTTCAGGCAAACCCAAGCTGCTTCCAGTGGCTTTTCTGTACAAACAACCTGTCTTAGCTCATGCTTCAGACTTTCATAAAATCTCTCAAATGTTCACAAAACCCAAACAAGCAGCACCTGGCTTGGGCGTGTCCTGTACCTCTGGCTGAGCAGCCCTAAGGCCAGCACCAGCAACACATCATAATTAAAATTCCAAAGGTAAAAACAAAGACAGAATCTTAAAAGCAGGAAGGGAAAAGCAGTTAGTTACTTACAAGGGAGCTATCATAAGACTATCAGCTGATTTCTTAACAGAAACTTTGCAGGCCAGAAGGAATTAGCATGAAATATCCAAAGTGATGAAAAGTAAGGACCTACAATCAAGATTTCTCTACCCAGCAAGCTATCATTTAGAATCCAAGGAAAGATAAAGAGCTTCCCAGACAAGAAAAAGCTAAAAGAGTTCATTACCCCTAAACTGGTATTACAAGGAATTTTAGAGGGACTTCTTTAAAATGAAAAGAAAAATAAGATAAAAAATATGAATAATAAAATGGCAATAACTGGCTCAGTTGGTTAAGAGCTCGCTCAAGAGTGCGAGCTCTGAGCAACAGCGGTTCGAGTCCAGCCCGAGCTGAGCCGCTGCTGAGCTGTCAACAGGTAGCAGGATGGCTCAGCTAAAAAAAAAAATACAAATTGGTTGTTACATAGTAGTCATGAGGATGTAGGATATAGCATAAGGGATATAGTAAAAAATATTGTAATAATTATGTATGGTGTCAGATGGGTACTAGATTTATTGGAGTGCTAGATAGGAGGAGGGTTGGGGGTCTGGGTGAAAAAGGTAAAGTGAAAGTGATTAAGAAGTACAATTGGTCCTTACAAAATAATCATGGGGATGTAAAATAAAGCATAGAGAATATAGTCAATAATATGGTAGTAACTGTGCATAGTGCCAGGTGGGGACTAGAATAGTCAGGGGGATCACCTCTTGAATTATGTAAGTATCTAACCACTATTCCATACTCCTGAAATTATAAAATAATATTGAATGTTAAAGTGTAAAAAAAATTTTTAAGTTATACCTCAATAAACCCTAAAAATAATATATAAATATATACATAAATAAATAAATTACAATGAATAAGAGGCCAAAAAAAATAAAAAGTTCTTAAAACAGCCTGAGAGTCCCTGCATTATCCTATTTCCATTGGCCTTCCAGCTTCATCTCTCCCATGATGCTCCTCTCTCTCCCTAGCCACTTCAGTCTTCTTTCAACTCCTGTTACTCATCATGTTTCCTTAGTTCCTGTAACCTTTGCACATCTAGTTCCATCTAGCTAGAAAGCTCTTCCCTAATCTTCTTAGTAACTGTCATAGTTGTAATTTACCTTTGTTGTTGTTATTGTTGTCTTTTGATTAGTGATATGTGTCTCCTCCACTAAAATGAAAGCCCCTTGTGATCAGGGTCTGTCTTTGCTCATCACTGTACCTCCCAGGAGCCAGCGCTTGGTTTGGCCTACACAGAGTACTCAAGCATTATATTCATTCACTTGCTTACTCAATGTCTCAACCTTAACACATCCAAAACGGAAATGCTTATTATCCTCCAAAATACTGCTGGACATGCAGAGCTGCCGTGTTGCACAATTCCAAGGAGCGCTATCCACACAATATCTATGTGAATGGTGCTCTGCCTCCTCTCCAGTTGTGCCCTTCACGTGGACTATCAATATGGATGGTAGGTATCCTCTGAAGTTGTGCATTAATTCTTCTCCACTTCAGCTGATGGCAACGCTATCCCTCCAGTTGCTCAGGCCAAAAATTTTGGAAGCATCTTTGATTGCTCTTTTACTTTCACACTCCACATTCACTCTATAAGAAAATTGTATTGGCTCTGCCTTCAAATATATCAGCACTTCTTAAATTCTCCACCACTCCCACTCTAGCCTGAACCATCATCATCTCCCACGTGCATTAATGCAGTAGGCCTCTTTGGTCCCCCTGCTTCTGCCCTTGTCTCCTACAGTCTACTCTTAACCATATAGCCAAAAACTCTTTAAAACATCAATCAGACCATGTCACTTCTTTGTTCAAAACCCTATAGTAGCTTCTTATTTCCCCTCAGAATAAAAGCCAGTCTTTACAATAGCTCTAAGGCCCCAAGGGCCTCCCAGATAACTACATGATTACATCCCTTACTTCCTTCAAGTCTGTTCAAATGTTACCTTCTTAAAATGAGGCCTACTCCATCCATTGCATTTAACTTGCCACTCTCCAAAGCCCCTTACCATGCTATTTTTTTCTATTTCCACTCTTTCGCCATCTAGCATATTCACTTATTATATTTAGTGTTCATTGTCTATCTTCCTTCTGTTAGGATATTAGCTCCACAAGAACAAGATTTATCCATTAAAACCTCCCCAGGCATCTAAAACAATGTTTGGCATACGGTAGGTTCAATAGTGAATGAATAACTGTAGTGCCTGCTAAGTATTAGAGGTTAGTAAGTATTAATACAGGAATAAGCGTGACACATGTTGATATTTAGTAACAATGTTTTTCTCTCCATAACACATATTTACTTGTTAAAATACATGTGTGAGGAATTGTGCAGCAGAGTGAAAATTGCACAAAATTTGCAGTCAAGTCTTGGGTGATTGTGGCCTCTATGACTTCCTACCTGTATGACTCTGCACAACATTTTCTTTATCTGCCTGTGAAATAAGAATAAAACATTTGCCCTATTAACCTCACAGGCCTGTTGAGAAAAGAAAATGAATGTGAATGGTTTTGCAAGCTGTGATAAGCTACACAAACAGCTATTTAGGTAGAGCAAGATTTGAAACTTTCAATAACATCGATTGCTATCATGCTATTTACTTCCAAAGAGTTCTGTGCTCTCTGTACTGCCAGTCAGGTTTGTAACCTTTACTCTCTCTCCCAGTGCTGACAGTGAGGAATCTCTCAGCTCTCTTACCCTGTTCAGGTTAATAACCCTCTTTTCCTTTCCATTTTAGGAAGATGGACAGCAGGTGTTGGGTTCCCTGCTCCATGATCTCTGCTGACTCAGGCTGCTTCTTCATTTCTCCAGGGAGGAAGAAAGACCAGCAAAAACACACGTGTGAACACTGACATAGCTTTACCAGAGGTTAGGTGGAGAGGATGGTGTCTCTCTTGACCGGACAAAGATGAAGCCTCTTCTACTAAAGCATGGATGGCATGTGTATTGGGGGAGGGGGGAGAGGGGGNGGGGGTGGGGTGTAGTGGCGTGGGGGGGATGACCAATAGGCAGTTCATGAGACCTAGGTTACCACTGCCCTGAAGTTTTGACAACTTAGTGACCTGGGGCAAGTCCCCTTGATCTCACCAGGAAAAGGACATGAAAATACCGAGGGTGCCAAAAAAATGTATACAAGTGGACACTTTGGTCAACATTGCTCAAGCAGTAGTTTGCTGTAATCAGAAGTGTCTGGATGCTGACACTTGGAGCACTGCTTGTAATTGCAGAAGTCAAACGTGACTTGTATTCATTTTCTGTTATTGGTATATCTTGAGTATTACAATTTTAATACAGTTTTCCTTTCTTAAGATGTGCATACATTTTTTTGGCACCCTCTGTAGTTACCACAGTATTCTTTGGATCCCACAAGTTATTGGAGGGTCAGAAGTAGAAAGAGACCCCAGGACATTGAATTTTATTGAGAATTTTGGTGCATTTAAGAATGAAAAAAATATGCCAAAGCAGACCTCAGAAATTGCCATATTTTAATGTCTGTATTAAACAATCTCATTCATTTGATGGATAATACTACTATGTAACTTATGATCAACAAAAATGTATTAATTCATAGTACACTACAAGGAATGGATTCCTTAGGACTCATAAGCTTTTCTATAATGAAAACTTTCAATCGTATCAGTTTGTGACTCTAAGAAATCACTTAGAGATAATGTCTAAAGTTCATGTGAGGCCCTCCTGGTCCCCCTGGGAACAGTCTTGATCCTGTTAATGAAAAGGCTCAGGCTGATAGAAATTATTCTATTAGTGCACTTTCCTACCCCTGTGTTTAATCATAGGGTTAAACTGCATATCCTTCTTTTGAATTATTTAAATGTATTAGTATTTAACAATTTATGTGTTTATTTGTCATATTCAAGTAACTGTAGACACCTCAGGAAAGAGACCAAAATACAGGAAAAATCAGCTAACAAAATTTCATTTGGCCTCAGCTGGTCAAAACGCACGAGTCTTTTTGTGTCAGGAAAGCTTACAAATTGAAGATGCACTGGACTGTGGGACAACCTTCACTGTTCCGAACATCTGGCAACTACATGATATCCTTGAACTTCCACTTCAGAATGAAAATATAAATTTGTGAAAGTAAAGCTCTGCTTCAACGCACATACTCTTGGGCACTATTAAAACAAATAGAAACCTCGAGCCAGAAGCCTAAATCATCCGGAAAACATAAACAGTCCAGGAAATTATTTTCAACAATACACCATCCCTAAAATTGGAAGCGCATTTTGTTCAATTTATTCTAAAGCTTTTTACTCTTTACTAACTAAACCTGTATACTAATTCTTTTCACGTTAAGCAGAGTCGAAGGTACCGAGAGAGGATAATAAGCGGGGAACCGACCTAAGCGTCAGAGTTTTCACATTTCCGGTTGGCGGGCGGAAGAGATGAAAGGGAAACGGGGTGGGGTGGGCGCGGAAATCTTCTTTCACTTTGAACTAGGATTTAGGAGGCGCCTCGCTATCGGCTCCTCGTTAGTATAGTGGTTAGTATCCCCGCCTGTCACGCGGGAGACCGGGGTTCAATTCCCCGACGGGGAGGTTGAGAAATTTTACTAACCGCTATCTATTTTTCCGTGTAATTTAACTGAACATTGCTGACGTACACAGTATGCTAATACATTTTGTGTGTCTTTACAAAATAATGTCTATGCTTACGGTGAAACAAAAGCCTACACAGAGAGTAAATGCTTTCTATTGTTGGCAAAAAAGGGAAGGGAAAGAGAAAGAAAATGTTCAGAGGAGCCTCCGGGATCGCTTCCAGCCGCTGGCTGGCAAAGCTCTGCGCGTGCGCAGTGGCACCCTGCCAAATTCCAACTCGAAGGAGGTCACGAACTCAGCGCGCCGAACCCTGGGGGGAGGGGAGAGAAAGGGCGGAGTCCCCGCCCCTAACGGGGAGGGTAAAAACGGAAATCGCTTTCTCTAGTAGAGGAAGGACTGTTTTCCTTTTACCCTGGGTATTCAACTAAACGGAAACTCTATTCTGCTACCTCCACTAGTTCCATCGCAAGCAAGGTAGAGGGCCAGCTGTCAGGAAAATCTTGGTGCTAAAGGAATCAATCTCTAATCCACATATACTTGGAGGAGGGGCCAGGAGAAAATGGAAGAAAAAATAGTGGGCACCCGGAAGATAGCCATATTTCTCGAGTCCTAAGAAACTGCGCGAGGCACAGCCCAGCAGGACCTCGTGGCGCAACGGTAGCGCGTCTGACTCCAGATCAGAAGGCTGCGTGTTCGAATCACGTCGGGGTCATAATGTTTTTTTTCTTCCCCCCCTAAACACTATCTCCTTATAAACGTGGGTGTATTCCCGCCATTTTTTAAAAAGGCCTTTAATTTTAGGATTAAATAGTCCTCGCTCAAGTGTTATCCTAGTAATCCTTAGTCTGCAAAACGACAAGGCTCAACATGTATCGTAGAGCCTTAAAGCTGATGTTTTTTATACAGTTTGGCCTTGGAAAGTAAGTTTTCTCTTGTTTAACATGCATAATGCATAAAACTATAGCTATTGCTGTTGTGCATTAGTGGGCATCTTAGTCCACGGTGGTCCTTCACAGGTAATGTACAATATGCTGTGCAAGCTGTTTTTCCAAAAACAGTTTTAGACCCGTTTGTGTGCCTTCTGAAAGCAAGTAAAATAGAGCACAATTTTTAACTGAAAATTATAATAGTTTACATGTTTTAGTTCATGTGCCAGGCCCTGTAAACAACCTTACAATATGTGATGAACATTGTGCTTTTACAGATGAAACTGTGGCACACAGAAATAGTGACCTGCCAAGAGTCACCCAGGGTTCCAACCCAGGTGACTGACTCCAGATCCCCTTCCTTACTAAATGTTTTATAATAAAGGTGGAGACAAACTGTTGAAAATGTGCTAGAAGCCGTTGACCTTAAGTGATACACTAATACACCTTTTATATTTTCACCATTCGTGCAAGTGGTGACAGCTCAGATGCCACTCTCAGCTAGTGTATTGATCTCGTTAATAGCAGGGAGCAAAGTTTACTCATTCACCTTTGTCAGCTTCAAAACTCTTAATAATAAATAGTTCCTTAGAGACATATGTCAAATATTTGTTCTACAAAAAATGAATTAGCAAGAGCATGAGAAGTTAATGTGGTTAGAATTTTATTGGATATGTTCTGTAAAAGTCCCTGAGATTTTCTGTTCAGTGTTGTAAAACTATGAAATATTAATTTATTATGATTCAATCTATTATAGCAGTATAGCTGGACAATGTATTTTCACTTTGTGTAGTTTGTTCATCTATTTGGTTCAATTGAGATTAGATCATCCATTGGAACAGATATTTATGTACCACCAATTATCATGAGCCTGATACTGTGCCAAAGCACTGACGAAAAGGGTGTATACTGAGTAAAAATGGGGGGTTTTTGAGCAGCAGGAGACAGATACGTTAAATAACAAAATACCATAATTTGTTGGGATAAGTGCTATGAAAGCAGCATGAATAGAGTGGTGCGATGGTACTAAATGAGGGACATTAACTCTGCCTTGGGTAGTTCAAGGCCTCATAAAGGTGGATTTTGAAAAATAATGAAACAAAATACCGCAGACTGGGTGGCTTAAACAAAGAAAATTTATTTTCTTACAGTTCTGGAGGCTAGACGTCCAAAATCAAGGTGAAAGCAGAGTTGGAGTCTTCCGAGACCTGTCTTTGGCTTATAGATGGCTACCTTTTCACTATATCCTCAGATGGTCTTTCCTCTGTATTGGCACATCCCTGGTGTCTCCCTGTGTGTCCAAGCTTCCTCTTATAAGGACACCAGTCAGATTGGATTAGGGCCCACTCTAATAGCCTCATTTTAACTAACCACCTCTTAAAAGATCTCATCTCCAAATACGTTCACATCTTGAGGTGCTGGGGTTAGGGCTTCAACATATGAATTTTAGGGTGACAGAATTCAGCCCGAAACATGGATGTTCTTGCTCCCCCTGGCAACCTTTGCATATACAGCATATATCTGCAACAATACTTACTTGACCTTAGCTTGGACCAAGCATGTTATATCCTTTGTACAAAATCATACTCTTGTGAGATAGACAAGGCAGGTTGTTACCTTGTTAATCATTTTGTTATGGCAGCCCTAGTAAAGTAATGCAACTTTGTTACCGCAATCAAGGGGTTCGTTTGGCCTGTATGCATCAAAGCCAAAGGAGACATGAACAGGAGTTTACAGAAAAGAAAGTAAAAGTTTATTTAAGGAAATGGCGCCAAGCCCAGAGACACAGGTGAGCTAGCGCTCAAAGACCTGGCTCCCCAGTGACATGTAAGTTATATGTTATATGGAACAAAATCACAAGACACTGTGGGTTAGGGGTTCAGAGTCGTGCTCGGAGCTGGTTGGTCAGAGGTGAGGTAAGGGTAATGAATCATTTCTTCGGGTCTTGAGGACAGCTCTGTGGGCTTTTCTGGAGTCCCTCTGTCCAGTCTCATGGGAAAGTATCCACAGGGTCATTCCACCTTAGGGCTCAGGAACTGAAACCTAACTTAGATCAAGATACTATCTTTACCCTGCCAGAGGTCCTGACAATATGACCATTAGTTCAATTAGGGCTACTATCTGCTGCTGCCTCAGGGGCTGCCGATTAAGTGTGTGTGTGTGTGTGTGTGTGTGTGTGTGTGTGTGTGTGTGTGTGTGTGTGTTGGGGGGTGGGAGGTAGGTCTCTGAGGGGTGTATAGAGAGGGATATGATTTCTAGAGCTAGAATTTAAAACTAAATGTAATCAAAGTCATAAGGTCCCTTCGTTTCAGCTTCTTTGGAGAATTGCTGGTTCTCCAGTCAGGCTGGAGAGGAAGAGAGAGAGAAAGCTGTAGGGGTAAACAGTAGTGAGAACACTCAGGACCTTGGGTACCATTCTAATTCAGGTTTTATTCTGAGGGCAAAGCTGAGCTATTATTTAAGAATGTGACAGGGTCAGCTCTGGCTTTACAAAGAATGTTAAAAATGGCCTAGAGCAGTTGTTTCCAGAACAGACTTGAGAACAAGTTAGAAACACAAATTTTCAGGCCCCACCCTAGACCTAAAGACTCAGAAAGCTGGGGGTGGGGCCTAGCAACCTGAGTTTTAACCAGGCCTTCCAGGGGATTCTGATGCAAGCTAATGTTTGAGAACCCCTGGCCTACCTATACACAGCAAGACCAGACTGGAGACCCCACTTAACTCATAGGGTTGTTAAGAGAATCAAATAAGATAAAATATGTAAAAATGGTTTCTAATCTCTGTGTGTGTGTGTGTGTGTGTGTGTGTGTGATTATTAATACTGCTATAGCTCTAAAACTATCACTTCACAGGTTCCAGCTTCTTTTCCAAAGCTGGGACATCTATAGTTTCTTAGTATGGCCCATTTGCTGACTTGCTATAACTTTGAAATGACCTAAAATCCAACACTTTATTATTTGATTTTATTTTTTTTAAGATTTTATTGGGGAATTGGGGGAGGGGAATAACTTAAACGTCTATCCTCATTATATAGGAATGATGGGAGGAAAGAGTCTCTGGAATAGATCTGTGTTTGAATTACCAAATCCTGATAAATAGCTCTCTGGTTTTGTTCTTTTTCACCAAAAATTTTCCAGTCTATCATTCTTCCATGTGGATTTATCCACTAGTACAGAATGCTCTGAACATTTATTTCACCTGTTTAATAAATTAGCTTTCTTTTTTTTTTAAGATTTTTTTTTTATTGGGGAACTGGGGGAGGGAACAGTGTTGGGGAATCAGGGAAGGGGTATAGACAAGTTGCTGCCCTTTTGCTCTTCAGTCTAGTTGTGGAGGACATTGCTTCACTGGCCCATGTTGGTATTGTGATCATTGCGTTCTTCCTGGCTGAGGCAGATCAGTTGCTGGCCATTGAACAGCTGCTTATGCTGGCTACCAGCCACTCACGGAAGCTTATGGCAGCTCACTGCAGCCCCACTGCAGCCTACACCATCGCCAGCAACTCAAGGCAGCCCAGCTCCAGGTTGAGCTGTTGTTCACCATCTTAGCTATAGAGGGCGCAGTGTCACTGGCTCATGTGGGATCCAAACCGGCGGCCCTGCTGCTCAGCGCTCAAGCTCCCAAGCCAACTCTTAACCAACGAGCTATTCGGCCGGCCCTAAACTAGCTTTCTTTTCTGAGAATATTTTTTAATCAGTTTACCTTAGACTGAAGTACTCTGGATGAACTGATAAAATGGAGCCTTTGAAAATGCAAAAGTGACAAACTCTGGATTCTGATAAGCCAATTGTGTTTCTTGTAGAAATCTTGGAAAATATACAAAAACATATGGATGAAATAAAAATCACCTGTGCCCCACTACGTAGAGGAAATTACTACAAATATTTTGGTCTATATTCATTTAGTCTTTTATTTTTGTATATATATTTTTTGTTTTTGTTTTTGTTTTGTTTTTTTTAGCTGAGCCATCCTGCTACCTGTTGGCAGCTCAGCAGCTGCTCAGCTCGGGCCGGGCATCAAACCACTGTTGCTCAGAGCTCAAACTCTTGAGTGAGCTCTTAACCAACTGAGCCACTCGGCCAGCCCTTATATATATTTTTAAATAAACGCATATCAGTACTCACTTCAGTTCTTTATAGAACTGAGATCTCACCCTAATATGGTTCTGTTTGTTTTTTACTAAATGCTGTATTGTGAACATTTTTCTTAATATTAAATGAATTTCAAGAACATGATTTTTATGACCATGTTGTATTTCATCTTCTCTGTTTTGAGGTGACACCCTTAAATTCAAAACCAAGGCCTATGCAAAATAAAACTAATGTTAGTTTTACATGTAATATTTTGATAATGAAAGACAAAAAAGCCAGCTGTATGCTAATAACATTAAGAACTTCAAAAAGGAAAATGGAGGCAATTATCCAAGTGATTTAGAAAAAAAAAAGTTTTGAAAATGTTTTCTGACAAAGCTATTGCATCATTTTTTTGTTTTTTAGCTGTAGCCTTGCATAGAAATATCTTTCCACTGCTTCCCAAGGTTTTAGGTGTCAATGCTGTAACATTTTAAAGATTTTTTTTAAAAAACCTAACAGCTGTTTCAACATAAAAGATAGTAAAGAAACTTTTTTATTGGATGAATGTAACACAAAATGAAAGTCTAATCTTTATTTTAATACAGAAATTTCACAGATGATTGAAAGAATCAACTCTTTGAGAAAGAGAGAAGGATGAGAGTCAGAGAACAAGTGGTAAAATTCACTCCCATAGGACACCTTTTCCACTGGAACAAAAATGATAGAGGCAAGAGAAAATGGGTACAGATTTGACCCTGAAGTTGAGGCATTCCCCATGGCTTTTGTTTTCGAAATGTGAAGGAGTCACTAGCTGAAAATAGGGGATGGTGGGGGAAAGGGATGTGATTTATGGAGAAGAGTGATTTATGGAGAGAAGCGAAAGTGAATAATCCATTGGATGAATAGCTTTCCCAGCCAGTGTTGAGGGCACCTATGAGGCCTGAGGTCTTGAATTAAAACCAATCAGCCCTGTTGAATGATTTTTCTCCAGGAATATTTGCTACTTGGTTGCAAGCAATGAGAAAATTTGTTCCAGCAGGGTTAGGTCCAAGCAAGGCTGAGGTTCTTCCAAGTAAGAAAGATAGACATTGGGATAAGAGAGTTGAACCCCTTTGCAAAATAGCGATTATAAGAATTGATCAGGAAATCTAAGTCAGGTGAGTTGGAAACGATTATATGATGGCAGAAGCATGATAATAGATTGTTTTGAAAGTGTTGGGGTTAATAGATTGGAGA
The DNA here is from genome assembly GCF_001890085.2 of Hipposideros armiger. Classification (NCBI taxonomy): domain Eukaryota; kingdom Metazoa; phylum Chordata; class Mammalia; order Chiroptera; family Hipposideridae; genus Hipposideros; species Hipposideros armiger. The sequence continues at coordinate 1,947,282 of NW_017731413.1, read as the reverse complement.
TCTGAATTAAGTCAGTGAGAGTACAAAAAATGAGCAGAGGGAAAAGGCTAGTGATTGACAATTGGGATGCCTGAAATTGAGATTTAGAAGGTAAAACAGTTATTGATGACAAGATTCAGTCTTAACAACTGGAGTGGATGGATGAGAGAATAGAGGAATAAGTTGTTGGAGATGAAGAGGTCAAAGATCTAAGAGGTCAAGTGTTAGTATTACATGGGTCATCTATAATATTGTTGAATTCACACACAATGTAGACTAGAGGGATGGTGAGGAAAACCCAGAGCAAGGAGCAACAGTCTACAATTTCTGAGAGAGAGTGGCCAGGAGGTAGGTGGTAAAGAGTGATTTAGCCAGATGATATGAACTGCGAACTTCATATGTTTTTGAAGGAGGAAAGAAAAGAAATGGTTTGGAAGTAGTAATCAGGAACAAAGAGACCACATAAGCTCTTTAGACCCAACTTCTTTGCCTTAAGGTTCATAGAGTATAAGAAAAAAATAGCCTCTACTTTGGAGATCTACAGGAGAGTCAAAAGAAAAAAATTACCTTCATGACTAAGAATGGTGGTGCTAGGGATATACCTGGGTGCATCTATAATGATAGCAAGTCTGAATTTGATAACTCATGATTTTGTGGATAAAGTAGAAAGGCAACCTCACTGATAACTTCTGACATCAACCATGTCTCCTAAGAAATGTGTAATCTGCAAGTTACCTCTGGGATAAGAAAAGGAGAATAAAAAGATGTTTTTGCTCAGGGAACATGTATTTCAGGCATCTAGAATGCAGTTCTTTGTGAATTACCTTTAATGTTGGCCTGTAGGGCTAGTACTGTCTCTACTTGAAATAACTTTCAAACTCTATACGTGATTTTTTTTTGCTTGTGGTAAAAGTGGGATGAATTATTGTCTCTTTAAGTATTATACTGCTGGGAAAATTTCTAGTGCAAAGGCCCTATGACAAAAGCAGTTCCCATGCAGCATGGGATGACTCACTTAGGTGGCTCTGTGACTCTTGTGTTGTACTCTACTCACATCACATTAAGGTAGAAGAATATTATCTTCAAGGGTCAGTCGATGGCACCTCCTCTACGGGTCCACTTCAGGGACCTAGCTGCCCAGGTATCTTAAGACCATAGGGCAGCTGTCAGAGCCTGGAAACACTTCCAGTCAGATCAAATCTAGCCCTGGTAATTCTGACCCTTTTCAGTTAGAGTAGTGAAATCTATCTTTTAAAAACTATTACTACAGTTAAGCCAATGCCAAAATCTTCAACTACCAAGGTAATGATTTAATAGGATAACTTGCAGAGATTATGATCAGGACTTTGTTGCTCTGCCTATTATAATTTGAGACTATTCTGGAAGAAATAACTGAACTGTGTCAGGCACACTGCAGATTGGGACCATCACACACGCATTAATTACATTTGTGAGGTTACCAGTCACTGCAAAATCATGGTCCTTTGCCAGTCTGCTTAGTTCCCCTCTGAAGATAAAGACACTGGCCTATGTGTTCAGCGAAGCTGAGGGTTGGGGAGGATGAGGTAACTTATATAAGGCAGCCTCAAACATCTACAAAACAACTTGCTAACTAAAATACTATTTTTAATTTGTATTACTGAGCTTAATACTTTGCTTAAATATATGTAAATTCTGAGATTTTTAGAAAAGAATTAATATATAAAATTGCCTCTAGGAAAGTAATCCATCATTAAAAGAAATATGTCTCCTCAATTTGAACAAAATAAAATGGCTTAATTCATAGGTAACATTTTTAGTGAAGGCGTTTGTTTTAAATTTTCTCGGGAAAAGAAAAAAACTCACAAATTTACTCGAACTTAGCCACGCAGAAATCAGATAAAATTTAAAAAATTATTTTTAAGGAGATTATAAAGTATAGTTTGAAGGTCAGAATCTGGGGAAATAATGATTAAGACACTCTAAATCCAAGGTCTGCCTCTCCTTTCCTGGAAGAAAACGTCTTGAAACATAAATTATTAAAAAATATAAATTTTTATCATCAATAATATTTGTTTCAGGAAGACATTTTAATTGTAGTAAATTTCTGAAACTCTACAAGGTTTTAATTTCAATCAGTAACATAGATTTGATTAGGGTTCCTGGACTAATTACAGGACGCAGGATTTCCCGTATGATTAAAATCCAGTATGTATGTCATCTTTAGTTGCTCATCCAGGCATTCCTAAATGTTTCCTTTCATTTTGTTGTATCATTAAACATTAGGTTTGAATAAATTATGGCAAGATACTTACTTACAGGTGGAGAAATCTAACCCAGGGAAAGCTCTCAACAAAAATTCAGTTGAGCCCTAACTAGCTGTTCAAATGAAGTAATTTAGAAATGCCCTCAACCTTTAGGGTAAGAAGCAAGCGGAACATTTGACAATACAATTTCGTCGCAAATTCAAGGGCACTTTAAAGTGCCCAGTAGTCGAGAGGTCCGGCTTTTCCTCAATTTCGGGAACAAAAGAAGCGTTCACAAGCAGAGACGGGGCTTTAAATGCCGGCTCTCCCCTTCCCTCCCCCGAAAGTAAATCAAATTAAGGAAGATGAGTGCCTACAAACACGCCTCGCTTGTTTTCCTTCCTTTCAGGGCTAGCATTTGGGGAAGGAAAGGCTGCGGCTATTCTTCGGTGGATCAGTGTCCTGAGATTGAGAAAGGCCCAGCGCGGATCCTCGTAGCTGGTGTGCAACTTGGCCCGTTCGTAGGCGATCGACCCCGGGGAGGAAGGCTGCTTCTTAAGCAGGGAGGGAGAGGAAATCGCGCACAAAAGCAGTACGACTTGTCCCTTATCAGCGTCTAAGGGGAAGGGTGGAGAATAGGGTAACAGAAACGGGCCGGCGCCGGGGATCCCGCCCGAGAGGCTTTTAAACTGCGTTTCTACAACCTCTCGCAGGGCGCCGCGGCTAATGGAACCCGCGCGAGGCGTCCCGCCAATCGCCGTCGCGCTTCCTCCCGCCGCCGGCCAATGGCGGCGCGTGTTCTTGGGGCGTGGGCGAAGCAGGCTGCTCTCCTTGGCTGTAGTGTGTGGGCTGGGGTTGGTGCGGGCTCCTATCTTGGCTGCACTTGGTCCGTAGTTCGGCTACGGGGGCTTTTGTGTCCAGCGTTTGCTTTTTTTTTGCTTTGCTTTGTGTGCGTTTTTTCTTTTTCTTTTTTTTTTTTGCTCCGCGGTGTTGCTCCCGGCTGGGAGCCCGGAGGCTCGGAGGCGGCAGCGAGGCCCCCCCCGGGCGAGGAGCGAGCGCGCCGGCGTGAGCGGCGGGTGTGAGGGTTGCGGGGAAGGGGATACGTCGCCGAGATGCCGGAGTTTCTGGAAGACCCCTCAGTCCTGACGAAAGAGAAGTTAAAGAGTGAGTTGGTGGCCAACAATGTGACGCTGCCGGCCGGGGAGCAACGCAAAGACGTGTACGTGCAGCTGTACCTGCAGCACCTCACGGCGCGCAACCGGCTGCCGCTCGCCGCCGGCGCCAACAGCAAGGGGCCCCCGGACTTCTCCAGCGACGAGGAGCGCGAGCCCACCCCGGTCCTCGGCTCCGGGGCCGCCGCCGCGGGCCGCAGCCGAGCCAGCGTCGGCAGGGTAAGGACGCTCGGCCGGGGTCACAAAGGCGGGCGTTTAGCGGTTGTCGCTCCCCGCGCGCTCGCAGCCCTCCCTCCTTGGCGCCCCCTCGGGCCTCCTCGGCGGTGGGGTTGTCCCCGCGCCGCACTAGATGGCTGGCCTCTGGGTCGGCGGACGCTGGATTCGGGTCCTTCGTCGCGGGCTTGCAGGGGAGGGCGCTGGAGAGAGGAGAGTCCCAAAGTTGGGGACGCAGGGCTGGCGGCTTCGCCGTGTGTGTCTGGGAGGTGTGAAGTTGGCGTGTGCTCTGAGGTTAAGCGTGGGTGACGGGCTCGCGCGGGTGGTTGGGTGTTCCTTGAGCTGCGGCTGCCAGGAGTGGATATTCGGACTGGGACTTCGTGCCCTTTTTGAAAGCTCTAAAGAGGAGTCAGCCCGAAACTGCTATAGGTTACATTGGAGCGTTTTCCCGCTTTCTTAACCGAAATGACTGGTAACCGAGTCTCAGAGCGCTCCCTGGAGGGCAATTTGTGCATACTAATTTCTAACCAAAATTTGAAATAAATTCCCGCCTTTTTATGGGTTCCCCCCCCCCCAATCTGGAGGGCTTTTTGAACCGTTTATGTTTTTCTTGTTTGCGTTACTCTTTTCCACAACAGGACATCTTTTGATGGGTCAGCTTTGTAACAAATTAAAAGAAGCATTTAAAAATACACCATTAAGCGGTTTTCATAGATGCTCAAATGTTTGAAAATTCTACTTACTAGAGGCTTGGGTTTTTGGATATTTTTCCTTTTTGGTAAATTTTGCATGAGGAAGGGAAAAGCTTCAGAATCAGGAGAATTGTTTATTTCATGACATTTTTATATGTCCGTATCGCAATTTGGAATATCTAATCCCGGATAAATCTCAAATTGGCTCCAACAAATATGTATTTTGTTTGAGAATAGTTTTTTGTTTTGTTTTGTATTGTTTTGTTCTGTGGGTTTCTATATGCTATTTTACTGCTATGAATCTGCCTAGTTACCAGACTTCAAATCCTAACAAAGTGTAGTAAAAAGTGATTTGGTGTAACGTACAATGAATGCTTTGTAAAACACTGAATGTAGAGTTTGGACTTGTTGCTACTGATTACTAGTATAACTCAAAAACAAAAAATACTGCTTCTTTCAAAGTTATGTTGTTTAACTTTAGTTTTAAAAAATCTACCTGATATGCTTTCTGGACTACCTAGGTGGAAATGAACGATGTAATAGACACATATAAATTTAATTAAATCTTAGCCCAGGCTTTAGCGAATTGAAAATCTTACGGTTTAAGTTGGTGTCTGGCACATAGTAGTGCCAAATAAATATTTGCTCAGTAAATAAAAGGCCACCCGCACCTTATTGTTTCTGATGTCTTGTTTTTTTGTGGACTTAGAGCAAGCCACTTGATGTCCCTCTAATAACTGACACTTATTTGCATTCCCCTCCCCTTCTTTTGTGTTTTTTGTCACCTGAGGAAATACATTTGATGAGTGCTGGAAACTTTTTAAGTGGTTTAAAATTTGTTTTCATTGTTCCCAGTGGGTCATGGACAGCAAAGATTCATTGCACTTATGAACAAGAAACCTTTTTTTCAATTTTTGTGTAATTTACAAGTGCTGATGCAAGCCTCTTTCAGGTCAAGAAAATAAATGTTTACAAATATAAAAAAATAAAGCCACTTGACTCCTCCATAATAAATAGAAATTTACTTTTGAAGTAAAGCATAGCCCTTGTTTTTCCCCAAATCCCTCTTGAAAAAGTAATATTCAAACTATATGTTTCAGTAAAGGTTTATTGAAAGTGAAATATTTTCCATTTAAATTAGCACACTTGAAAAAACATCTTTAGAAACCTGTATTGGTCTTCTGTGCACACATTTTATTCTTGAGCCGTGAAAGTATTTGGTTGTATGTTTATAATAGGATTATTCATTCTTATTTATTTTGATGTTGATTTCATTTTCGATGGAAACATCCATTTGGGTTTTGATCTTTTTCCTGCAGCAACTTTTTAAAAGTATGTCCCAATCTATCCAGTGTTCTTTGGGTTGTAAGAAGACCTGAATGTAAAAATTTAAAATTTTAAATCGGTTATTCAATGTTTTTAGTTTCTACCATCTGCTCTTGACTACTGGATATGGATTTCTGCAGACCCCACCCACCACCATAATAATTTAATGGGTTTTCTTGTATAATTGATTGTGTTTATTACTCATCTCAACAAATTCCCCATGTCATCCAAGATGTTTAGCACTATGCAAATAAGCTCTGAGTGAAAGGAATTAACCTTTTAAGAGAATGTACTATGTCCAGTGGCATGCTAAGCCCTTTAAAATCTCATTAAATATTTGGATACATATAGAGAAATACTATTTCATAGCCATAGATTAAAGACTTCTCTACCATGAGTGTTTAAAACTCAAAAATGTGTACCCTTGGCTAGGCTCAATGGTGTCAACAATTTGAAAGAGTTAAAAGTCGGTCAGTAGCATCATTTTCTGTTTTAAAGCACATTAAGTAAAAGGTGAGTTATAATTTAACTTAGGAGTGTGAGAAGCATTTTATCAGACATAGGAAAAATATCTTGACTTTACAAGAAAAGAACCTAAGGCATTTATAATAAAATTCTCTGTGGAACATTCCTTTTATGTATACAATATTTTATATTCTAGTCATTGTTAGTACCATGTATAATAACTGTATATTCACATTTCTTAAAGAGTATTTATAGGGCCGGCTGAGTGGCTCAGCTGGTTAAGAGCTTGCTTGGGAGCGCCAGCTCTGAGCAGCAGGGCTGTGGCTCGGATTCCACATTGAGGGCCAGTGACACTGCCCTCTACAGCTAAGATGATGAACAACAGCTTGACCTGGGGCTGGGCTGCTGTGAATCGCCGGCGACAGCATAGGCTGCAGTGGGCTGCCATGAGCTACGTGAGTGGCTGGCAGCCAGTGTGAGCTGCAGGAAGCTGTTGTGAGCTGCCGGGAGTTGGTGTGAGCAGCCAACCAATGACCGGCGACTGATCTGCCTCATCTGGGAAGAGCACAATGATCATACCAACAAGGGCCAGTGAAGCGAAGTCCTCCACTGAACTAGACTGAGGAACAAAAACAGCAATTTGTCTACCTGTCTGTTCCCCTTTCCCAATTAAAATCTTTAAAAAAAACCCCAGTATTTATAACCTAGGAGAAAGCCAAATTATGTTTGAAAGTTGCAGATAAGGCAAAATTTTTAGGTGGGTGAGTTTTTGACATTTTAAAACAAAATCAAATATTAATGTGGATTCCGCCCAAGGCATAGCATATACCTTCTATTTAAACATAGGTTTCTAAGCAGTGTTCTTTTTTGTTTTTAAAGATTTTATTGGGGAGTTGGGGGAGGGAACAGTGTTGGGCAATCGGGGAAGGGGAACAGACAAGTTGTTCTCCTTTTGTTCTTCAGTCTAGTTGTGGAGGACGTTGCTTCACTGGCCCATGTTGGTATTGTGATCATTGCGCTCTTCCTGGCCGAGGCAGATCAGTTGCCGGCCATTGGACAGCTGCTCAGGGCTGCTCAGGGCAGCTAACAGCCAGCTGTTGGCCGCTCACGGTAGTTTAAGGCAGCCCGCTGCAGACCCCCTGCAGCCTACGCTATCACCGGTGACTCACGGCAGCCCAGCTCCAGGTTGAGCTGTTGTTCACCATCTTAGCTGGAGAGGGCAGCGTCACTGTCCCATATGGGATCAGAACTGGTGGCCCCTCTGCTCAGAGCTCGCCCTCCGAAGCCAACTCTTAACCAACGAGCCACTTGGCCAGCCTGAGGAATGCTTTTAATTAAAGGAGAGTTTCATTTCAGTCATTGTCATGGTCTCTTAAATTCATTTGGTATAATATGCCAAAAAATAGTTTGCATATTCAAATTTTGGTTTTGGTTTTTAGTTTTCTTATTTCTGAGCTTTTTATGTTATATGTCTTGGTGATACCAGTAATTTTAGATGTTGAGATTATCTAGATTATCAACACAAAATAAACATTTACAGAGTTGGCAATCTCTGCCTTTTCCTTCCAAGGTGCAAAGCAGTGTAGCTTTTTGGAATCCAGTGGAGCAAAACATTCTTGCGTGGTCTGATCTTATGGATTATAAATTCTTAACAGGAAATATTTAAAGGCATGGAACAAAAACAGAAAAAGTTAATGTTAGTGATGTAAATGTTAATTAGGAATTGGCCGTCATACTCTACAGTAAGGTATTAAGTGCCCAGGCTTCTGAATCGGTTATAGATTCAAATTCCAGGTCTCCCCCTTATTGGCCTTGAAAAATGAAAAGTGCCTATCAACTGCTCAATTTTCATTTGGAAAATAGGAATACTCTAATAGCTACTTAATTAGATGAGGATTACGGTAGGTTGCATTTGCATCTGTGAAAGTGTCTAGTGCTTTTTTGTTTTTAGTGCCAAATCAGTACAGTGTTAACCATAATACATTCTTCAGAATTGGAAGAGGTAATTTGTAAAAGTGATGTGTACATAAAGTCTGTTCAGATGTTACTATATAGCATAGGATGCAGATTGCCTGAGTTAGCTGTGCAGCTTTTGACTTCAGTTTTCTCTCTTGTAAAATGGGGATATTAGCAGCTATCTCATAGGATTTTTAGGATTGTTAAGTTAATACATATAAGACACTTAGAATACAATTTGGTAAGTAATAAGGGCTCACTAGAATGTATTTTGTAACAATAATTATTGTTATACTTCATCTTTGCTACTAATGGTAGAGATTAAAAAAGAGTAGGCCATAGGTGGTATCATGTAACTGTTGAATTTTAAAGTTGAAAAATATAAGATATCATCTGGTAGTTGGGAATAAACTGGAGAGCAGTGTCTGGCACATAAGTACCGTATTTCCCCATGTATAAGACACACCCTTTTAAAAAAAATTTGGGTCTAAAAACTGGGTGCGTCTCACACAGTGGTGGTAGATTATTTTTACTTGCATTTCCTGCTTTTTTCGCGCTTGTTTTTTGCGCTCATGCAACCACTGTATAAGACACACCCAGTTTTTAGACCCCAAATTTTTCAAAAAAGGGTGCGTCTTACACATGGGGAAATGGTAGGTACTGAGTATTTTTAACTGAATGAAAGTAAGATTACATGATTTACTTAAAGGAACAGCTTTATGGAGGCAGGAATCAGTAAAATTAATGGTTCCTTATTTAAACTGCTAGCTTGATAATTATGTGTGCCACACTACTTGTCACCCAATTTTTATTCCTATTAAATTGGATATTTCACAAAATGGCATTACTTTGCTGGGACTTTTCTCCCTACAAATTAAAAATAAAATCAAGTAGCTTGTTATGAACCCCGGCTCTATTTGACTTACTTTATTCCAATTTATTGACCTTGTAAGATTACTTGGTGCAGCTGTAGTTTTTCATTATGTTTTATGAAAACATAAGAGAGTTGGTTTCCTGCTTCGATTTGATAAGCCTTTGTTATTAATAAGAAATGGATTTTTAAAAATAAGTGGCTTTTCCCTCCCCAGATGGCACTTTCATTCATTTATTCATTCAACAAAACATCTGTTGGGTGCCCTTTCCTGTGTCAGGCACTCTTTATTTTAGGTGCTTGGGACACAAATATGAATATGACATAGTTCTTGCTTTCTGCCATCTTTTTTTTTTTTTTTAGCTGAGCCATCCTGCCACCTGTTGGCAGCTCAGCAGCAGTTCAGCTTGGGCTGTGAATCGAACTGGCGACCCTGTTGCTCAGAGCTCGCACTCTTGAACAAGCTCTTAACCACCTGAGCCACTCGGCCGGCCCACTGCCATCTTCTTAAACGCTGCATCCAAAATTCCCTGAGATACACATTAAAATACAGATTCTCAGACCCAACAGTAGGACTCAGAATGGGATAAGACTTTTTCAAATAGAGGTAACTTTTCCAAAAGTTTTGAGGTTTTGATAACAAACCAGACTTAGGGACTATTGCTCAAGGAGTTCACCATCTAGAGAAGATAAAGTATTTTTACAAATAACTAATGCAAAGTAGGTTGAACGTGGTGAGTGCCAAAGAAAGGTTTCTTGAAAACCTCAAACTGTTGCAAGAAGTTGAAATTCCTGGATGTTTGGTTGATAATTAGAGTTTGATTGAACATTCTTCTGGTGGAAGGGATTATCTACAAGTAATGTGTACCTGATTGAATTTTCAGTTGAGTTTTTCTTTCCAACCTGTCCTCACGTTTTGGAAAATTCAAGTATTTCACTTACATTGGGATTAGGTCTTTTTGATTAAAGAAGTCTTTTCTCTAAAGAATCTAAGACTTTAGTATTGGGTTGTCAGAAAAGTCATGACGCATTTTTTCAACAACAACAAAAAAATACGTCATGACTTTTCCGACAACCCAATATATAGAACTCTTAGACTCTATAAGCAACTGTTTTGATAGCAAGGTGTGTGGGTTGCTTCAGGATTTGAGCCTGTCCATCTTAGATCAGTGCAATATGTTTAATAAAGCCTTTTGAAAGTACCATCACTAACTTTTCACAGCCATATTTTTATTAAAGATTTCTCTTTAATTGGCATTCTTATTAGCATGTATCTTTAAAAAATAATTTCTCGTAATCTTTTCTGATGAACTTTCAAATTTTTATTTGGTTAAACAAATTTTAATGCATGGTCAAATAATGCCTGATTTCCCCCCAGGCATCACTGCAAAGTGAACAGTCCATACAACTTGATGATTTTTCCCATTTTGCATAAAATATTGCTAGTATTGACTCTTCTTCCTTAAATAGTACTTTGGGCCTAAATTGGCTTTGATATTTATGGCCATTATCTAAACAGCCAGTTATGTTCAGTGTTCAGAGTCATTTGTAGAGCTATTTGCCACAGCCCTGAAAGGTACCCATACTTCTGCTCCTTACTCCTGTTTAACCTTGCAATTTTATATAGTTTTTTCTAGTAGATAACTGCCATTGCTTTACTCTCAAAGCTTGTTTCATGTTCTTTTAACTATAGTAGTGTTCCCCCTTATCCGTGATTTCAGTTACCTTCAGTCAACCAAACTGTAAATATTAAATTTAAAATTTCAGAAATAAACAATTCATGAGTTTTAAATTGTGTGTTGTTCTGAGTAATGTGACAAAATCTTGCACTGTCCAGCTCTGTCCTACCCAGGACTTTCATTACAGTATATTGTTATAGGTGTTCTATTTTATTATTAGTTATTGTTAATCTCTTACTGTGCCGAATTTGTAAACTTTATCATAGGTATGTATGTATAGCTAAAAATATAGTATATGTAGGGTAGCACTATCCACAGTTTCACACATCCGTTGGGGGCCTTAGGCCATAACCCCTTGGATAAGAAGAGGGCACTACTATATTCTTAATAAAAAGGTCATATTGAACTAAGAATGGCAACAAAGCTGTATCAGAGGAGATATATCTGACTTTATGGGTCAAAAACTGGCTACTAACGGTCACTGCGTTTTGAGAGAAGATTCATTTGGGCTTCTTAAATTATAATTGCTTGTTTAAAGGAAATCTTTTTTTTGTTGTTAAAGATTTTTATTGGGGAAGGGGAACAGCCAAGTTGTTGTCCTTCAGTCTTAGTTGTGGAAGGCGCAGCTAGCTCGGCTCTGAAGTCCAGTCGCCATCCGGCTGCCTGCCGGCAACTCACGGCTGCTCAGCTCAAGGTGCATTGTTCAAGCTTAGTTGCGGGTGGGCGTCACCCACCATCCCATGTGGGAGTCAAACCGGCAACCTTATTGTCCTGTTGGCAGCTCAGCTCGGGCGCAGCTCTCTGGCCCATGTGGGAATCAAACCGGTGACCCTGTTGCTCAGAGCTTGTGCTCTTAACCAACTGAGCCACTTGGCCGGCCCTTAAAGGAAATCATTTTTTTATACATATCTAAGTATAAACCTTTATGGTAAGGTCTTAAACTCCTAGGTTAATTAAAACTTTAAATATTATCAGAAGAAGCCAGTAGTAAATTGTATTTACACTTATATGAATGAAAGTTTAAATCCAGTCTTTGCTCATTTTAATTTTTTATGTTATCACCTCCTCTTTAGACAGGTTAGCCAAAACTTAACTATTTTAACAGTAATATCTTTAAAATTTGAGTTACTTGCTTGCCTATTAGGTTTGTATAATTATAACCAAACTTAGGAAATATCTCCAAACAATGAATTGCTTTTAATTTAATCAAATTGCCAGGGTTTAATATAATTATAAATCAACTTAAAGGTGAATTTGCATGTTTACTGAATACAGTGTTACTTACATAGTAAATTAATTTTTTAAATTCATGTGGAAATGATAACTGGACTTTATTTACAGAAAGCCACAAAGAAAACTGATAAACCCAGACAAGAAGATAAAGATGATGTAGATGTAACAGAGCTCACTAATGAAGACCTTCTGGATCAGCTTGTGAAATATGGAGTGAATCCTGGTCCTATTGTGGGTAAGATGATAAAATATCAAATATCTTTTCTATGAAGCAGTACCCCATTCTTTTTCCCTCTTGCCTAGCAGTTACATTTGGGTTCTCAAGGCCAGTCTGTCTTTAACCATTTATATGACCAAGACCTCAGTTTTCTTAACAATAAACGAGGGAAATAAAATGTGAGAATTGAACTAGATAATCTCCAAGATTACCTCTGTTGTTGGGATGGTTTCATATGGTGCTCATATCACACTACCTGGTGAGACATGTGGGTGTCTTATATGTGACTTGAGGGTAATCTGAGGTAACACAGCTGTTCAAATTCATTCAGATAAGTAAGTTAGTGATAGACTTGTTCCTATAACTCAAGTTACTCAGTTCTCGGTATAGTACCCATTTTCAGTTATTAAAAGTATGCTTTTAAAAGTCTTGGCTTGATTGGAATTCAAGAATGATATCCTAAAGGAACAAACTAAAAAGAGCTGAATTTCCATCATTTGGTTACTTTTGGTCATTTTACAAGGCTGATTATGCCTTAATTTTGGAGGGTCTTGGCAATAACCTCAAGATAAGCAAAGTCTATGTACTATTTTGATCTTCTGAATTGCATAAAAGTTTGAACACTAGAGATTTGTCAGTCTGTTTTTTCCTATAGGCGTAGATGGAAACAAGGACTTAGAATGTTGTCTAAATACTTTTATTTAATACACAGCTTCTAAATAGATGATAGTAAGCCTATTAATATAATTACCAGCAGACCTTTGATACCCATTTTAATTTTAAATTTCATTTAAAATTGCAAAAGGGAGATGCCAAAAAATGTGTATTATTATCAACATAAATTAAATTACATGTTGGTATACCACCTGTTCATTTTTTTCCCCAGCTATATTGAGGTATAATTGACAAGAGTTGTATATATTTAAGGTGTACAACTTGATGTTTTGATATACATAAAAGTGTGAAATAATTGCCATAATCAAGATAATTAACATATCCACCACCTAACAGTTTTCAGTTTTCTTTTGTGTGTGTGGTGAGAGCACTTAAGATCTACCTTCTTAACAAATTTCAAGTATATAATACAATATTATTAGCTATGACCTATGTTATACATCTATTTCCAGAACATACTCATCTTGCATAACTGAAATTTTGTACCCTCTGACCAACATCATGTCAAATATATTTAATTTTTTAAAATGTCATTTGTAGGACTTTTCCCATAACTGAATGGTTGTTTATAGGCGTATTAATCTCTTAGAGTTGTGGGGTTTTAATCATAGTAATTCAGAGGAGTGCAATCTGTTAATAAAAACAATTTTTTCTGTAAAAGCAAGTACTGTTATTTAGTATTGGAGAAAATAAAGTCCAAAATACTCAGTTGTACATAGTTCTTCAGTAGGTGATCTAGTAAGACATATCAATCTACTATGTAGTACTTGGTATAAAAGAAACATTATTGTAATTATGTATTAAAACACCAGAAAAACACCTTTTTATAAAAGAATTTAATATATAGTTTTTTTTGTTTTGTTTTTTAAGATTTTATTGGGGAATCGGGGAAGGGGAACAGACAAGTTGCTGTCCTTTTGTTCTTCAGTCTAGTTGTGGAGGACANGGCTCTTCCCCGGTGAGGCAGCCGCTCGCCTGCCATTGGATGTCTGCTCACGCTGGCTGCCTGCCACTCAACGGTAGCCTACTGCAGCCTATGCCATCTCAGGCGGCTCACGGCAGCCGAGCTCCAGGTCGAGCTGTTGTTCACCATCTTAGCTATAGAGGGCGCAGTGTCACTGGCCCATGTGGGATCCGAACCGGGACCCTGCTGTTCAGAGCTGGTGTCCCAGCCAACTCCCAACCAACGTGCCATTCCGCTGGCCCGAAAGTTACACTTTAATGTTGCTAAAGATAATGTCTGAGTTCTATCTTAAATAAGGTGATATAAGCACTAAAGTACTAAAGTGAGTTCTGCCTTAACAGGAACAACCAGGAAGCTATATGAGAAAAAGCTGTTGAAACTGAGGGAACAAGGAACAGAATCAAGATCTTCTACTCCTTTGCCAACAATTTCTTCTTCAGCAGAAAATACAAGACAGAATGGAAGTAATGACTCTGACAGATACAGTGACAATGAGGAAGGTAAAATTTTAAATGATGTTAATTAAATATATGTGATTTTTTTTTTCAGAATCATAAGATATAGTAACCATGAAGAAGACAAAATTTAAAATAATATTACCAAGATATATGTAGTTTTTGTTCATATCATTAGAGTAATTCTCCAAGTAATTTGATTTATAAATACCTTTTGTTGAGAATTCTAAGAAACAGAAAAGTACAAATGTCTAATTTTCTGTCACCTAAAATTAACATCTACCTTTATCTTTTTTCTTCAAATATCATTTTTCTAAGAGAATAAAGTATTACGAATAAACACAAAGTGCCCCCACTTACCTCTTTCCAAGCATCATCTCCATAGAAACAACCATGTCATTAGTTGGGTGATTATTGTTTTATCCTATTTTAAAATATTTTTTCTTATGCATTTATCTAATACATGGTATTATTTTGTACTTTAAAAAGATCTATATAAATAATATGCTAAATTTGTCACTTTATTATCGAGATCTTATTGATATATTACATCTTTTTTATTCCTTGTAAGTAATATATAGCAGTAGTATTTATATATGGCACGTTTTGTCTGTTCGCTGTTGATAGGCATTGAAATTTATAGTTTTCGTTGGAAAATATGATTTCAGGGCAACTTGAAAGCAAATATTTTGACATTTTAGTGGACTATTTTAAGAAAATTTGACCGTGATATTTAAATATTTTAAAAAATAGTACAAGAAATAAATAACCTTTTAAAATTTATTTTAAGAAAAAGTTGGTATTTATAAATGTTTAATTCATTTGAAATGTTTATTAATTTCATGAATTTAATTTGACCCAAATTGCTTATATCTCCGTAAGCATTGTCTGCCAGAGCACAGTCTGTCAGATTGGTTTTTCAGAATATGATATATAGTCTTTTCCTTCAACAGCACTATGTTAGCAAGGAGGCAAAGAATAAAATCAGCTTAAACACAAGTAATGCTTAAACTTCCTGCCTCTTTTGCCTCTACAGGAAAGAAGAAAGAACACAAGAAAGTGAAGTCCACTAGGGATTTTGTTCCTTTTTCTGAACTTCCAACTACTCCCTCTGGTGGATTTTTTCAGGGTATTTCTTTTCCTGACATCTCCCCCCGTCCTCCTTTGGGCAGGACTGAACTACAGGCAGCTAAGAGAGTACATACATCTAAGGGAGACTCACCTAGGGAACCTCTTATTGCCACAACATTGCCTGGCAGGGAACAGATGCAGAAGTTAGCCTCTGGAGGGAATCGGTTTATTTCCTCCAAGTCTAGCCATGATAGGTGTTTAGAGAAAAGTTCTTCGACGTCTTCTCAGCATGAACTCACTGCCCTGTTGGCCTCTGCTGCAGCTTCTCCTTCACTGATTAAAGAAACCACCACTACTTGCTATAAAGACGTAGTAGAAAATATTTACTCTGGAGAGAAAAGTGGAATTCAACCAGTATGTCCTGAGAGGTCCCAGGGTTCAGATCAGTCGATTCTCTCCAGTAAAAGGAAAACACTAGAAGAGTCTGAGAGATCACAAGTAATTTCTCCACCACTTGCTCAGGCAATCAGAGATTATGTCAATTCTCTGTTGGTCCAGGGTGGGGTAGGTAGTTTGCCTGGGACTTCTAACTCTACATCCCCACTGGATGTAGAAAACATATGGAAGAGAATTGATCAGTCTAATTTTCAAGAAACTAAATCCCCGTCTCCTCCACAAAAATTCCCTAAAGTAGGTAAAAAGTCAGTGGAGGAAAAGGATTCGGGTTCCTCTGTGGCATTTCAAAATACACGTGGATCTGAATTGATGTCTTCTTTTGCCAAAACTGTTGTCTCTCACTCACTTGCTACCTTAGGCATAGAAGGGTCTAAGCAATCACAGCATGGTATAACAGATGCCCCAGAACTATCTTTTCCTATCCATGGATCTATTTTAGAAGTAATTAAAGAGGAGTGGCAGCAAATTGATAGGCAGCTGCCTTCATTGGCATGCAAGTATCCAGTTGCTTCCAAAGAGGCAACACAGATATTATCAGTTCCAAAAGTAGATGATGAAATCCTGGGGTTTATTTCTGAAGCCACTCCACCAGCAGATATTCAGGCAGCTTCCACTGATAAACAGTTGGACTTAGCACTTTGTAGAGCATATGAAGCTGCAGCATCAGCATTGCAGATTGCAACCCATACCGCCTTTGTAGCTCGGGCTATGCAGGCAGACATTAGTCAGGCTGCACAGATTCTTAGCTCAGATCCTAGTCATGTGCACCAAGCCCTTGGGATTCTGAGCAAAACACATGATGCAGCCTCATTTGTTTGTGATGCTGCCTTTGATGAAGTAAAGATGGCTGCCCAAACCATGGGATCTTCCACTTTAGGTCGCCGTTATCTCTGGCTGAAGGGCTGCAAAATTAATCCAGCTTCTAAGAATAAGCTGGCTGTGACTCCCTTTAAAGGTGGAACATTATTTGGAGGAGAAGTTTACAAAGTAGTTAAAAAGCGTGGAAACAAACACTAATAAAATTAAAGATAAAGATCTATCTTTGACATGGGGAACTTAGCAGATTTTCTAGGCATTTCAAGTACTTTTTTTCCCCCAAATTTTAGGGTCTTTTTAGTCTCCAGATGGGGCTTTTATCCATCAAGTTATAGTTTATAAGTAGTTGCTTACATAGAACTACCCCTTTTTTTGAAGTTGCACAGATAGAAAGCCTGATACAAATAATTTAAAGCTTTCTAGATCACATTTTTATCTCAAATTGTTCACTCTTTCCTGTTTTACATAAGATTTTACAACTCTTGACAACTAAGAAAATACCATTTACTAGATTATATGTAGAGTCTTCTGGTCTAAATATCTTTTCACTTTCTAGAACTTCTCTATATTTTTCTTTTATGTTCTTGCTTTTGTTTTTTACTTATGTCTTCAGTATCATTCATAATATTCTAGATCATTGCAACTCAGTGTCAGTCTACAGACTGTTACTGATCCACAGTTAAGATAAGCGCACACCAGAATTTTAATCTAGAGACCCTTTCTAGATCAATGACAAGGTTTAGTTTTGTGGTAAAATTTTATCGGTAGAGAAAACTGCTAGTTTATATTCTGTTGTAAGTGCCTCATTTCTTCATGGACTGGTAGCAAACAGTTTGTGGACCATTATTTGAGAAATACTGCTCCAGACCATAATATTCAAGGATAGTACATTCTCACCATCACTGTAGTTTGTCAGATGACCTAGACACTGGAAATATGGGGCTTTTTTTTTTAAGTAACACTTTCAAGGTATATTGTCATTCATAGACTTAGTCAAAATTCTAAAAGCAAATTTAAGTTAGTTTTTTTAAAGTCATAAGAAATCATACTATATCCCAGTGTCTGTGTGTCTATATAAAACAGTATATTATCCTGTGTTTTCATTTCTATGATTGTAAGATGAGTCTAATTGTAGAGGCATTTGATAATCAAATTTCTTTGTATTTTTATGGAAATAGTAGTAGTAAATATAAGCAAAATATGCTCCCTTCAGTACTTTTAGCCATATTCTTAGACTATACATGTCCATCTTTGCAGCTTTCTGGGAGTAATTTTGTTTGTTATTTGTCTTGTGAAATGTACATGTATACATGTACCTACTAAGTGCTATGTGATTTTAAAATGTATTACTGTAGAATGCTTCTGCAAATTCAATAAAGTTGTTAAATTTGAACAGTTTTGTGTGGTCTCCAGAAACATGTTGTATGTGTGTTTTATTCTTGGAGTTGCAACAAGTTAGATATTTGTGGATGAACATCCCTTTATCATTTCATCATTGAAACTCACTTGACATTTCAATGGTATAGTTGAAAATACTGTAAATATTGTTCTTTATTCTCTTGGAGCACCGTGTTTTTATTGGCTATTGGAATTTTAAAATATTAGGAAGAATTAATCTAACCAGATACCTTATTTGTTTAAATCAGTTTCTGCTCAATTACTGTTGGGTTCGTAAGATGCTTTCTAATTCTTAGAATCTGAGTTAACAAAGCTTAACATTTTATAATGCTGAGGATTGTCCCAAACATAGATATAATGATAGATTTATTAATAGGAGCACTGGGAGGTGGGGTTGACACCGTAATCCTAAGTAAAGGTTGAACTATTTGAATATCATGGTAAAAATTACTATTTATTTTGGGGAAGCTTACAAGTAGATCCTGGACTGACCAGTATTAAGAGTAGATAGTTATCAAGACACATGACTATCTTGACTACTTTTTAGTATAACTGCATTGAATTCATGCAAAACTAAGCTTTTATTTAAGAATTGACTCCATTTCTGTCTCTGATAAGTAGTCTAAAAGTTTTGATAACAGGTTTTAGAATAACAGCTGACACTAATTTTGCTATACAATGATAAATGGCCACAAAAATATGGAAGTTAACTAAAATTTATATCAGTCTTTTCATATATCCAGCTCTTTAAATGGTGATAGAATCAAGACTAGGGGAATGGAATTTTGAAGCCTATAAAAAGATATATATATTTGAGTTAGGTTAATAACCATCATAGTGATATGCTAAGTAATACATATGCACTGGCTTCTCTTCAAGGAGATGTTATCTTACTTGTACTGTGGGAGGGAGAAGAGAAGTAGCCTGTGATTTGTTGTACTTCTCTGCCAACAAGATTCCTCTTTACCTCAACTGTACCCAGGTTTTTTAGAATCACATCAAAAAAGAAGGGAGGAGAGACTTAAACTGACTTATTAATGTCATTGCACTAACATTGTTATAAGCTTGGTACCATATAGGTTTTTCCCCATAAAATTCCCTATAGCTTTTTCCTTTTCATATTCCAAATTTTAATTTAACAACTAATTTGTACTGTATGGACAAAAGAATGGTAACAACTGTATATTTTAATATTCTCTCCCCACATCTAAACGTTTTTTTAGTGAAAAGTCTCCATGGGAACAGTTTGAATTCACTTTTATGTTTCAGGCTATTCGTCTTAGAAAAAGGAAAGGAAAATAAATAGGAAGTAATGATGAGATTAAAGAGTGGGGGAGATAAATAGAAAGGGAATAAAATAATGGGAAATAAAAATTTTAAAGATAAATTGTGGTTAAACAGTTTTGGTCTATTGAGGTAACACCAGTAGACAAAATTGTTTTACATATTAACGTGCCTAAAACCAACATTCCAAAATAATGTTAAGATGATTATAGTTTATTGTATGTTTCAAAGAGTAATGGTTTCTCCAATGTTATTTGCAGACCCTAAAATAGAGCTCAAGCTTGAGAAGAGAGAACCACTAAAGGGCAGAGCAAAGACTTCAGTAACACTCAAGCAAAGAAGAGTTGAGCAAAATCAGGTATCTTTAGTTTTATGATCACTGTATTTAGGTATAAGTAACCTCCAGACAACACTAATTTGCCTGTGTCCTAACCTTTGGTTAATAGTTGACACCCAGATTGCAGCACACTCAATAAAGTGTTCATTTCATTGTTCATTAAATGGCATTAGAAATCTAAACTTTGTGTTAAGTCTTGTCAGTAGTGTAGCCGTGCAAAAGTGTTTAATGTCTCATTTGTGTTTGATTCTGTGCTACGCATAGTTCCAAGCCAGTCATCCTGCTTTTTGAGAAACGTATTTTTTTATCATATATTTTTTTTATTTTTATTTTTTAATTACAGCTAACATTCAATATTATATTAGTTTCAGGTGTACAGCATAGTGGTTAGACATTTATACAAGTATAATTTACAAAGGGATCTCTCCTATATAAGTCTAGTATCCACCTGGCACCATACATAGTTATTAAAATATTATTGACTGTATTCCCTATGCTTTGTTTTACATCCCCATGACTATTTTGACTACCAATTTGTACTTCTTAATCCCTTCACCGTTTTCATCCAGCGTCCAACCCTTTTCCATCTGGCAACCATCAGTTTGTTCTCTGGATCTATGAGTCTGTTTCTGTTTTGTTTGTTCGTTTGTTTCGTTCTTTAGATTCCTCATAAATGAAATCATATGGTGTTTGTCTTTCTAAGAGAAGTATTTTGAAAGGTGGAAATGCCTGTGCAACACTGATACAATTTTTTTAAAAGATGGGAAGGGTGTTATATTTGTGTCTTTTCTGGATTTCTGACTTTGCTTTTACTTTTGCCTGTCTTCTGTGACTTTTCCCTCAACTCTGGAGCTAGCCTAATCCTAAGACTACACTGTTTTCTTTCCTTATTCCTGATGAAAATTTACTTTTTTTATTGTGGGCGAGGCAAGATGCAGTTAATACAGAAACTAGAAAAATCTTGTGAAGGACACTGAAATAGATAAGCATGGAGAATTTTGGCCCAGAGTGTGAAGGTAAGATGGTATAGTGCTAGCAAGAATGCATAACTGGTCAGATAATAGGTTAAAAGAAGGGAAGAAGGATGGTAGGAAAGGTGGTTTCAGGGGTAATGGAGTTGAGGAATCTAAACTGAGAGACAGGATAGATAGTCAAAGAAGAGTAGATTTAGGAGACGATAGGCAGAATTAGACAATGGCTTTATTGTACAAAATTGAAAACATTAGAAAAGTGGAGGAAAGAGTTTAATGACCTTCTAGTCATAGAGCCTCAACAGTTGTCAACATTTTGCCAGTTTTATTTCATTCTCACCTGCACCTTCCAGCTTTTTAAATTCCTTTTAGTTTTGTTTTCCTTTTCCTGGATTATATTAAAGCAAATCTCTAACGTTCATTTCATACATTAAAATGTCAGTATTTCCATATATATTTCTAAAAGATAGGAGCTGTTTTTATACACACACATACAATGCTACTATCACACCTAATAAAATTAATAATTTTTCATGTCTGTGTTCAAAATCCTCCAGTTTCAGAAATGTCCCTTATGATTAAATTATTCAAGTCAAGTCAGGATCCAAACTTCACATATTATTTGTTTTATTTTAAAGTTGTTTTTTTTTTAACTTTATTGGGGAACAGTGTTTTTCCCAGGACCCATCAGCTCTAAGTCAAGTTGTCTTAGTTGTGGAGAGCGCAGCTCAGCTCAGCTCCAAGTCCAGTCGCCATTTTCAATCTAGTTGCACGGGGCGCAGGCCACCATCCCATGTGGGAATTGAACCGGCAGCCTTCTTCTTAAGAGCACTGTGCTCTAACCAACTGAGCCACCTGGCCGCCCCACATATTTGTTTGATATTGTTTTGTTTTATCTCTTAACTCTGTAGCTTTTTCTGGTATAATTGTTTCCTCTCCACTTATTTGGTAAAGAAACCAGGTCAGTTTGCTACAGAATTGCCCACATTCTGGGTTTGGCAGATGGTTTCTTCAAGTGTCATTAATTTGCTCTTCTAGACCCTGCATTTCCTGTCGTCTGGGAGCTAGACTTATAGCAGGGCTATACAGTAGACCTTTCTGTGATGATCGAAGTGTATCTGCTGTCCATTATGGTAGCCACTAGCCACATGTGGGTATTGAATACTTGGAATGTGGCTAGTGTGGCTGAGAAACTAAAATTTTAATTTTATTTAACTTAAATTTAAATTGCCACGTGTGGCTAGTAGCTACCACATTGGACCGCACAGATTAGAGGGTTGGTTAGATTCAAGTTCAGTTTCTTTGACAAGAATGTTTCATAATGGTGTTATGGCCTTCATATTGCATCATTTCAGGAGGCACATGATGTCCTTTTGGTGATGCTAAAATTACTTAATAATGGGCTCAAATGTTGAAAGCCTAATCCATCCACTATAAAGTTCCACATACCCCTTTCATTTAATGGTTATGACAACCGTTTATGATTATTGCCCAGATTCATTATTTCATTTGAGGTTTGTAAGATGGTGATTTTTCTCATCTCTCATTTCCTTTACCTTTATAACTGGAATTCTTTTATAAAGAACTTTCCCTCATGAACTGCTTAGTTACCTTGAAATAAAATTCATATAGGAAAGCCAGGATAAATGCTTGCTTCCACTTTTCAAATTAAAGTCACCTTTTTTTTTTTTTAAGATTTTATTGGGGAATTGGGGGAGGAGAACAGCATTGGGGAATCGGGGAAGGGGAACACGCAAGTTGCTGTCCTTTTTGTTCTTCAGTATAGTTGTGGAGGATGTCGCTTCACTGGCCCATGTTGGCATTATAATTGCGCTTTTCCCGGCTGAGGCACATAGGTCGCCGGCCACTGGTTGGCCGCTCACGGCAGCTCTTGGCAGCTCATGCTGGCTGCCTGTCACTCATGGTAGCTGACAGGAGCCCATGGCAGCTCCACTGCAGCCTACGCAGTCGTTGGCGAGTCATGGCAGCCCAGCTCAAGATCGAGCTGTTGTTCACCATCTTAGCTGTAGAGGGTGCAGCGTCACTGGCCCAAATGTGGGATATGAACCGGGGCCCTGCTGCTCAGAGCTGGCGTCCCAAGCCAATTCTTAACCAACGTGCCACTCGGGTGGCCTTAAAGTCACTTTTAAAAGTGATCAGTAAGTTTTTTTTACTGGCATGGTTTTTATATATTTGATTTATGGTCAATTGCAGTCATTTTTTTTTTCATGTTCAAACTGTGCCATCATCACTAGCCATTGGGAATTACTGAGTTGGTTCTTCTATCCTTTTATTGACCCCATTTGTCTTGTTTTCTGGCTCAGTAAAATGACCCATGCTCATTAATATTTCCTGCCTGTTATCCATTTTTCTAAAGAACTCTAATCCTTGTAATAGAAAATATTGTTTGGAGGATACCTACAATCTGGATTCTAGGGTGTTCAATCCTACTGGGTTGTCATTGCTTCTAGGCCCTTTCAGTAAAGTAGAGCTAGAGTTACATATTTTTTAGAAAGAGAAAATAAATCACGAATTCATCAAATTTATGAATTCAGGCCTATCTAACTTCTGTTATATTTTGTATCTCTTCTCTCTTATGCTGAGTATCTTAAAGTCACTTGAGATATTTTTTCTTATTTATTTTTTTTATTTATTGAGGACATATATGTGGTTTTATTTAGGTAAAACAGGTAATTTCAGAAACCTGGTTTCTATCTTTGTTCCTTCCATCCACCGGTAATAATTTTTATTTAGTTTTGGTTTATATTTTGTTTTTTTTAAATGTAAGTAAATACATAGATTTATATATTATGTATGCTCCCCTCTTTACATAAAAGGCAGCATACTTTGTATGTTTCTTTCTGTTTTTATCTAAACACATAGCCTAGAGTTCACGTCATGTCAGAATATAGTACAGCCATCTTCCTCATTGCTTTGTACCACTGCGTGATAGTGCATTTTATGGATGTACTGTAAATTGTCCTGCCACTTTCTTTTTGGTGAATAATTGGATTATTTTCTGTTACATGCTAGCTTGAATAATGCAAAGATGAACCAATGAATAGCCTTCTACATGTGTCATGTAATATTTTAACCAATTTATCTTTGGGAAATCTAGAAGTGAAAATGCTGGGTAATTTTGCTAGATGTTACCAAATTCCCCTGTGTAATACTCGTAGTTGAAGCATTTTGCATTCCCACCAGCAATGTATGAGTATCTCTAATGGAGTAATATGGCCCTGCTTTTAAAAAAATTAATATGAATAATGATATTGCTCACGTTTTACCTAAATTGATAGTTCTTTAGAATAAGGTGGGTTTTAATTAACCTCTTTCTTTTCGTAACCTAGTTTTGTGTAAATTTTTTGTTTATAGCTTGTATTTTTACTCACGGGGATTTATAGCCTCCTTTGCTAGCTCAGCTTCTGCATTGTTATGTGCCTCAACTGCCTCATGTTTCCTGAGTAACTTTTTACCTGATAGCTTATCAAAAGACATTGTGAGAAGGTTTTTGTTTTTTCCCCCTGTTGTCAATGATAAATTCAGGACTTTTATAGAACGTTTTTATAGATGATCCTCCAATTCTTATTTTGGATTTTGGCCACACATATAGTAGTCACATTACTAATTTTACATAGCAATGCGTTTCTTTTCAATCAGTAATTGTTTGGTCCATCTTACTAAGTAGTTATAAAATGAAATTATAATTTTATTATTTTTGTATTTATATTTTTTTCTCAAAGTCACTTGTTCATAGTGGATTCTGATAGAAAAAAAATTTTGTATCTTCAGAATATCTTTTCTGATGTGTGAAATGTTGTCAGCTTACTGTGAAGATGATTAATTCTAAATTAAGTAATGAAAATAAAGAACTAATAAAATTGGTTGATAGTCCTCAACTAAAGAATTTAATAAACCTGAACAAAAGAAAATATAAATGACTTATAAGGGAAAGTGTCCATTCCACTTCTGTTCTTGCTATTCCTATAGGTAACCAATGAGTTTCTTGTGTTTCCTTCCATGGAAGAAAATCAAAGAATCGTTAAATGGAACTTGGCCTTTTTTTATTAACCATAATAGTTTCAACAGATGTTTGATAAAATTTTCGATGAGATTATTTCAGTTATGTATTTAAAAACAAAACAAAAACATAACATAGAAAGTCCTGGAATTTGGTAAATAAACAATTTTAAGGGAAAAGGATGTTTTTTCTCCCCTACTTCCCTACCTTTGTGGACAAAGGTAAAATATCTGGTCTTTATATTGTATCAGTTGCTTTCAAGCAATGTAGTTTTTAATTATTTGAAGAGTTTTAAAATAGTATACTATACACTGATAATACCAGATAGACTATCAAACAGAATATTTTTTAAATACTTATAATTTTCATTGGTATTTGAGCAATTAATTATTAAAGAGGAAGCAGTGTTGAAAGCAGTTTAAAAAAATTCTTGGCTTTGAGATGCATCATAAGTCAGTTATATTATCTTAAACCAGTTGTTCTCAACCCTGGCTGCACATTAGGATCCCACTCAGGAGCAATAAAAATTTACTGTGCCCAAGCTAGATTCTGACTTGATTGGTCTAAGGTGGGGCTGGGGGCATTTGATATATTTTGAAAGCTCCCCAAATGATACTGTGCCACCAGGATTGACACTAGAGCTATTGTTTCCTTCTATTCGAATAATCAGGAATTCAACTCTTAAATATTTGTTACATGTAATTTGTTCACAGATTTGTCTTTTGACTAACATTAAGCTTGCATTCAGCAAATATTTCCTAATTAACAGCGGGAAAAGGAACCCAGAGATTCTTATTGTGCGTCAAAAGGAAACTACAGAATCAGTTCTGTGAGACAGTCTGTACCCTGTGGGGTCTTGGTGGTAATATTTCCAGCCAAACAAGCATACTTATTGAATGACTGCTTTTGTCCCAGGATAAGAGTAAAATATATCTGTCTTTAAAATTAATAGACACTGACTTGGATATAAAAACATTCGTTATCTAAATAAATATTAGCTTGAAAGCAAAAGTGACAATAAAAGCACACTCTAATATAATACTAATCACTGGTGGCTGTTTTCTAGTGAAAAGGATTTAAAAGTATCACCTGGTAATAGTAGCATCCAAGTTGAGCAACTTGCTATTTGGATTGCAGTCTCTCAGATCCCTGCTTAGGGCTACTGCATCAGAATCTGCATTGTAACAAAAGCTCCAGATGATTGGTACACAAATTGCCGTTTGAGAAAACTAGTTTAATGGTTTCAAGCTGTTATATAGGGACTACTAACTTATTATTATTTTTTAATGAGGAAAAATCACTTGGCTTTTCAGGAAGAAATGAATCTGGGACTGGAAGGTAACAGTGCTTTGTCACTATTACCTTTCTGTAGTGAGGAGTGGGTAGCACTGAGCTTTGGCAGTGACACTAGGCTTGCATTTGTGAAAGAGGTGACCACTAGGTTCTTGTTGCTGCTCAAGTTTAATATCTGTTTCCAAGAAGAGTGACACCTGGGACTTGTTAAGTTCAGATAGCTGTGTATGGATTATAATTTAAACTGATTCTATTTGAATAATTTAGCCACACAAAAATAATGTTTACTCTATTTTAACAATTATAAAATTTGTATTTTGTTTTAAAAGTAAACTGACTTGTAACAGATGACTTCCTTGTAAGTCAAAGAAAGTCATGCTCGGCCTGCTTTTTGTTCAGACAGCTAAAGAGATGCAGCTGTAATACTAGAGCCAAGTAGCAAACAGCAGTCACAAAAGGAGCCAGTAAAAAATTGATGTGCTTTCCCCCCCCTTGTTTTTATTATAATTTGTGAGCTCTTATAGTTGGATTCAAGTGTATTTTTACCATACGCTAAATGTTTTCTGATACCTACATATTCCGTTCAATCAATACATACTGGAATATATTGAGGGCATAGCATTGTTTGCAAATGCTGGCATTTGGAGACTTCATGGCTTCTCAGTGTGCTAATGTGGCCATTATTAAGGTATTTGATGTTAGAATATGACTTTCTAATGTGTCAATGCTTAAATAGAGCTATTCTCAAGCTGGAATAACTGAGACTGAATGGACAAGTGGATCTTCAAAAGGCGGACCTCTGCAGGCATTAACTAGGGAATCCACAAGAGGGTCGAGACGAACTCCAAGGAAAAGGGTGATGCAAGGCTTATTCCTTAGAATTGGGTTTTCAGATTGGTAGGGTTTTAGTGGTTATTTTATATTTATTGTTTTTGTTTTGTTTTCAAACTAACAGGTGGATACTTCAGAACATTTTCGTATAGATGGTGCAATAATTTCAGAGAGTACTCCCATAGCTGAAACTATAATGGCTTCAAGCAACGAAACTTTAGTAAATATGTTTCATAAACTATACAAGTGGTTTTCTTTGTAAATTACCTTTTAATTAGAATTGGGGAGGTGGTGAATTTTGGCAAATCTCAAACTTTCATGTTTTTAAACATTTTAAATTCATTTTCCCCACATAATTCTGAATTTTAGAATTTTTCAATATAGCCAGTTTATATATATAAATTTAATTCATTGTGCAAGAATCCTAAGTATGATAAGGACACTTTTTTGCTAAAATAATTAAAGCATGATAAGGCTTCACATGTGAACCACTGAATATGTTCATTTCTGGGTCCTTTTGCCTAAATTTTTATTAAGGGAAAGTTTCAAATATTACAGAAATATCTTTTTCTTTTCTTTGTTTCACATGTCTTTGTTATGTTTGGATAATTCTGAGTCTGAATAATTTGAATCTTGGCAGGTTGTCAATAGGGTGACTGGAAATTTCAAGCATGCAGCTCCTATTCTGCCAATCACTGAATTCTCAGACATACCCCGAAGAACACCAAAGAAACCATTGACAAGAGCTGAAGTAAATGAATCAAATTTAGATCGATGTTATCATTGATCTTTTAAAGAGGAAATATTTTTATTTGGTTTTGGAGTGGGAGGGAGCAGAACTTTCTTCATTGGGTGGTGCGGGTGTGGGTGTGTTGATGCATATATTATTATTTTAATATCATACCTTTATTAGTGACAATAAAAAGTAACTAATAAGACATGCTAATACTATCCTCTTGCTACTCTGTGCCTCTTAAGCTCCAGTTTTCAAGGGAGCGGTCATTTGTGTGCTGCTAATAACATGTTCTTTGTTATGGATGTGATTTGAAAGTTTATCTGGGCTGTAGGGGAGGCTGTACTATCATTCACTGAAAGGTCAAATAATGAGACTTTAAAGTGACTTTGTATGATGCTTCATTTGACTAACTCGTGTATAATTAAGCTTTAAAGTACTAACTGCATGATGCATTGTAGTTTTAATGAATCTACCAAAGGTTATTTTGATCTGGGCTTAAAGGTAAACAGCAAAACAATTGGGTTAAAAATATATATTTGTGTTTTTTAAGTTAGGAAGATTAGATTGACTCTGTGGTTAAAAACATACACTAAAATTTGTTAAAGATCCATGCTAATTTGATATCTTCTATATTTGATCATTTATTACAAAATTCTTAAGGAAGAAAGAATACACTGTTGTTAATGTTAATGAAAAGTATGGGAAATCCAGTGGGGGAACTTATACTGTCATATGAGCTGCACTGAATTTTTGGTTTTTGCCTTTACATTATTTGAATGTGTGGCGATTTTTTTGCCCTCCCCCATTATCATATTAGCATATCTTTACTTTGAAGAAATTTGAAAAAAGCCTTAGAAGTGTGTGGATACTTAGGCGATAAGGAATTTAGAAATGGCAGTTATAAAAGCTGGGATAGATAAAGTGCATTCTATTCTCTTTTATTTAAAAGTGTATTTTAATTGTTGCACATTTCTACTAAATTTTAACTGGTTGTTTGTTTGTTTCTTAATAGGTGGGAGAAAAAGAGGAAAGAAGACTAGAAAGGGATATTCTTAAAGAAATGTTTCCCTTTGAAGCATCTACACCTACAGGAATTAGGTATTCAGATACACTGAAACAAGTATTGGTGTATTCTGGGACATTTTTATTTATTCCCACCTTTATTGCAGTATAATTGACACATGAAAATTGTATATATTTAGGGTATATAACATGATTATTTAATATACATAAATGGGAATTTTAATTTTTAATTCTTCACAAAGTTATAACTGTGTCAGAATTAAACTGTTCTTTTGGGTGTGATTTAAATCTTCCAAGCTGCCAGTTCGTATATTCTGGAAAGTTGAGTCAGGTGGTTATTGTTTGTTTGGTTCCTTTTAAATATCAACTCTTTTCCCTCTGTATTTATACATATAATCTGTTTGGCCATTGTTTAGAAAGTATAGGTAGAAATCATCCAGATTCTTACAAATTAGAAATATTAGCTGTTAACATTTTTGGTATATGTCTTCATATACTCAAATACATAAATATGTTCGATATTATCTTTTAATTTTTAGCAAGTTTTCTTATAAAAGTGATACATATATAATTCAGAATTCCTATTCCACCATGTTGACCGGAACTGAAGTCAGTTTCAAAATTAACTTTGTTAAGCTGAAAGATTGTAAATCATTTATCTACTATTTGGTTCCTATTTTTAAATCTACATAGAATCCTAGTAAGAAGGAAATCATTGTTTTCCCTGAGAGTTGCTCTTTTCTGATTGAAAACACTGTAGATACGGGTACTTGTTTCCTGACTGAAGGAATCACAACCAAACTACCTTATTTCTTGCCTCTTATCTCCTAAATGTATTAGCTCTGAGAAGCCTTTAAGAAGGCAAGTTTAATGAATATTTATCAATGTTCTGAATATTATTTTCTGATAAAAAGTATGCATCTAACTTTTTAAATGGAAAATATATAGAAGTTTTAAATAGGTTGACAAACTTCACTTCTTATATGTGGCATCTTTCTACTGTTATGTCAAGGAATGTGTTTTGTATTAGGAGTGGTAATTAACATATTCTTTTCTAAAATTTATTTTTCTCTTTCCCCTTTCACTCCCAACAGTGCTAGTTGCCGCAGACCAATCAAAGGGGCTGCAGGCCGGCCATTAGAACTCAGTGATTTCAGGATGGAGGAATCTTATTCATCTAAATATATTCCTAAGTATGTTCCCTTGGCAGATGTCAAGTCAGAAAAGACAAAAAAGGGACGCTTCATTCCCATGTGGATAAAAATTTTGCTGTTTGTTGTCATGGCCATTTTTTTGTTTTTGGTCTATCAAGCTATGGAAACCAACCAACGAAACCCGTTCTCTAAATTTCTTTCTGATGGCCCTAGAAATGCCAACTGAATAATATCTCTTTGGCACACTCACCTTGGTCTCCTATTTTTAATAACTAAAAAAAAGCATTTGTGTACACTTGTTGACTCAAGAGCTAAAAATAATGTGATTTCACCTCAATAAATGTATTCCATTGAAATGCAGACAAGATATATAAATGGACTTCATTTAAATGTTTTGGACTTGGACTAGTAGGAGATCACTTCGTGCCATATGAATAATCTTTTTTAGCTTTGGAACTTTTTTGTAGGCTTTATTTTTTTAATGTGGACATCTTATTTCATTTTTGAGAAAAATGTATATTGTTTTTGTGTATTTTGGGAAACAAGGGCAAAACATGGCAGTGTAATGTGAAGCTACACATTTAAATACTTTGAATTCTTACAGAAAAGATTTTAAGAATTATTCTCTGCTAAATAAAAACTTTCGAGATACGTGAAATGAAATTCAGTAAGGGGAAAAGTAATGGGGTTGTACTTTTTATAACGGCAACAGTTTGATGGTGTTTATAGCGAAAAGTATGGCAATAATCTCTTCTGTAATTTTTGTTAATAGTAATGTTATTGTAGCCCAATTGTACTCACTTTTTAAAAGATTTCTAGTATCATGGATGTCCTACTTCAGTAAGACCCATTTAAATACAGTTGATTATTAGCAGAGATCTTTTAGTGCAACTTACGTTTTAGAGAACTATTAGCTGGCTGTACATGTTTTTAAAAGCTGTTTAGCTAGCTATAAGGCTATAATTGGAAACTTGTACTTTTTATTTACAGCAAAACATTTTGTCAATCCAATTTGCTACCAAAATATTTTTTACATAAATGTGTGTTTGTTTAGAAGTAGGAAACGTTAAACACTGGTCTTAGGTTTCATTTGAATTTGTTATTGCATTGTCTTCTGCACCAAAACCAAATTTTGCCAAGTTTTTTTGCCCTCTATTTCCCAACATAGCTTGATTTAAAAGTGCAAAAAGTATTTGCTTTTAAATTACATAGTAAACTTTTCTTGGATACATAGTAGTTAATACATAAATTTGTAAACTCTGAATATGAGGTGGGCATTATGATTTTTGTATACCCTTGAAGTAGCTAACTTTATCTTTGTGGTTGATTTATTTTATTTTTTTAGCTAAAACTTACCTCATGTATAACGTGGTTAAGTAAAATAGTAGGTAATTGAAATTTCAATAGAATCAAGTAAAACAAAAATTTTAAACTTATTTGTTTCAATTTTACAGTCTTTGACCATAAAGCACACAAAAAATGTAAGTTATTTTTAAATATCATCTGAAATAAAAGGATAATTTTTAAAAAGGAAAAAGCTAAAGATGTGTATTTAGACCAGCATACTGATTTGAATTAGTTCCATTCTGGTATTTAGCTTGTAGACATTTTTCTCCTAATTGGCAGTTTACCAGAAATGTTTGTAAGCCTGGTCCTGCCGGGGGAGTGAGAAATGTACTCCTCGATCAGAAATGCTTGCCTTTCTGAGTAAAAGTGTTTCTTTGAGATGAGCCACAGAGGAGGCACCGTTTACTCAACAACTTTTCCTCTGTAAGGTAATAGTCTACGTTTATTTTCTTTGCATTTAAACTTTCCCATTTTGTTTTCAATCTTTTGTTTATAATTAGAAATTGTGAGAAGCTGCATTTAATGCTTAAAAATGTGGGACAATAAATCACACTTAACATGTATATAAAATCAATTTTATAATAGGAAAGGTATGGTCCAACATAGCAAAAGTAGGACCAGGTAAAACATGTAGTCTTTTTTTTTTTTTTTAATGTGTATTTGGTCTTTTGTCTGTGTCTGTTTTATTCCACTAGAATAAATGTGTCCTTGATGTAAATGCGAAGCATTTCTTCCTGATTAAACTGTAGTTGTAGACTTTACAATATAATTCAACAATAAAAAAGTAATTAACCTCTAGTTTTGTCATTGCAATAAATGCTTTTTGGATAGCACAGACTAAGATTTCCTGATAACATTTCTTATGTGGTATTTATGGATTGAGTTTTAGTTCTCATTTCAGTATACTCCTTTATGTTTTGCTTCGAATCATTGTAATCAGGTCCTTGTTTAACATAAGTAAGCGATGTATAGCCATTGTACTTGCAGCATGACATAGGGAAGCTCAGAGGCACCGCTCCCACCTACAATGTGCTAAAGACTTCTTTTCAGTCTCCCCCTGCCTGCCAGTTTTACTGTGTTAGTACTTTTCTTTGGCATTCATGATAGTTCGTCTTGCTTGGAGATGAAGCAAAGATGTTGCTAGGTATATTTATCAGGGAGCTGTGGTCACAAGGATGAGTGCCTTTATCTCTACATCATTCATGCGCCCCCCGCCCCAAGCTGATTTTATTTAAATTAGCGATTCTCATGTAATACATATGCTATTATAATTAACTAGAAAGCAAGCAGCATCAAAAGCTTAAGATAACAAAGTGTTTTATGGTATGCTTACCATGTGCTAGATTGTGTTCTATGCACTTGATCTATTGACTCTCTTAATCCCCATGATGATCCTGTGAAGAAGGTATTTTCTTTTTTTTTTTTTTTTAAAGATTTTTATTGGGGAATTGGAGGATGGGAACAGTGCTGGGGAATCAGGGAAGGGGAACAGACAAGTTGCTGTCCTTTTGTTCTTCAGTCTAGTTGTGGAGGACGTTGCTTCACTGGCCCAAGTTGGCACCATCATTGCGCTCTTCCCGGGCGAGGCACATCATTTGCCGGCTTCTGGACAGCCGCTCACTGCGGCTGCTGGCCGCTCACGCTGGCTGCTGGCTACATACGGTAGCCCATGGCAACCCACTGCCACAGGGGCTGCAGCCTACGCCGTCGACTGGCGACTCACAGCAGCCCAGCTCCAGGTTGAGCTGTTGTTCAGCATCTTAGCTGTGGAGGGCAGTGTCACTGGCCCTCATATGTGTGATCCGAACCGGGGTCCTCTGGCGTCCTAAGCCAGTTCTTAACTATCGTGCCACCCGGCCGGCCCAAGAAGGTATTTTCTTATTATCTCATTACAAATCAGGAAAATGGTGCTCAAAGGGGTTAAGAAACTTGCCCAAGTTTGCACAGCTAGGAATGGTGGGTCTGGTTGCATATGCTATGGCAGAGGGGACCTAAAAGATGAACATTCTGTGGGTACTCTTCACTAGTTCTTATATTCAGCCTTGCTCCTTCCATGACTTTGGTGGTGCTTCTAGGATCCAAACCTCTTTAGGAGCTAAGGTTCACTTCTAGTTTTAATCTTTCTCTGTAGCTACTTAAGTTTGAGCCTTCTTTAACTTTGTTAATTCACTTTTTATTTTTAATCTGTTTTCCATCTTCATACAGTTTTTCGAAATATATTGTCTTTTGATGTTTTTCTCTTCCATTCTCTGTTATTGTGTTAAAACTTTTTAAAATTCCCCTTTCAGTAAGAGAGTCTCAACAGGAAGAGGTTATGAACATATGTGGTCAATCTATCACCTTGAATTAGCAGTCACTGAGAACTTTACAGAATTCACCTACCATCCTCTCACCAAAGATTTGGAAAGAAAGTAGAGGAGGAAACGGAATTTTGAGTGCAGGGAGACGCAAAACATCAATTTTGTTACGTTCTGGTATAGAAGCACTAGTTGAGCTGACATTTGATGACACTTAGGCAATATTCACAGTGCTCTGAAATTGATTGCTTGTAAATTTTTACCACCCACTTGAAATATTTGATGCTTCCTCTGTGCTAGGCATAATGTTTGGCAGTTCTTGGATCCAGTTTTAAAAATATTTTGGGGGGATGGATTTTGGACAGGAGTCCACCATCCTCACAGAATGCTGCATTCTGAATAAACCTTTTCTTTAAAAAAAAAAAAAATCTCTGAACTTGTTTAAAAAAAAAAGTTTGACCATTATATTAATAGCAATATAGGTTTATTTATTGCGTGTGTGTTTGATGGATTGCTGTCTTTTTTTTTTTTTAGCAATATAGGTTTATTAGCAATTTAAATACTGTTATTGTTCTTTATCTTATTGAGAGAAATTTTGTAATGTTTTTTACTAATCCATTACCTTTTAATATTAATAAATCTTAGAGTCTTATTCTGTACTTTTACCAAAAGGTACTAAAATTTTGAGAAAAATCTAATGGACTTATCAATCAAAATAATTCTGCAAACTCTTTCTGAAATGACCTAGAGGAGAACATCAAATGGTGTTCACTGGTTCCAGTACATAGAAATTCTGTGACTTTCTGGAATTACAGAAATATCTAATACAGCCATATGCTGAGGGGACGGATATAAAATGTTCAGGTTTTTTGACATGTCTCATATCTTTGAGTCATTTGTGTGAAAGAACTGCCTTAAACTCACAGAAGTGACCCAGTTCAGGTTCAGTGTGTTCAGGTGACATGTTCAGGGTGGGGACAAAAGCCCCATAACCCAATGGAGACCGTTTATGAGCATGTCCTTTCACATGTGCTCTGCTGAGAGCACCTCTGGAAGAGAAGCACTAAATGTGGCTGCTGCTGATGGCTGTAGCAGGCCTCTAATCCTTCCTTTGATGTCCAGGGTCAGTGCCATCCTGGTCCCACCAGGTCTGCGAGGAGATTATGAGAAAGAATCTCTTTGCCATCTTTCCTTGTTAACATTTTGGCCACCACCTGGGCTGAGCATCTGTCCATCTGCTGCTTGGCAGCTCAGAGCAGCTTCGGGCGAGCTGCTGCTGCCTGGCGTCCTCCCTCACCATCCACTCCCCGCAGAGGTCTAGGCCCGTGTCCTGATCCTCCCGAAGGAATCCACATTTTTGTATGCTTTTGTGTATGTGTGCTTAACCATGAGTTCACACCACCAATGGTGAACCTCTGCATCCTGCTGGGGGAGGTGGTATGTCCTTTCAAGGCTTTGCAGAGTTCTTGGGTTCAGGGTCTTCTGCTCCAAGAGATGTTCCAGAAGGAAGACAGCTGGTCTAGAAGTTTCAAGAAATGTTTATTTTTACATTAACCTTTTGTTTCTCTTCCACCTCAATACCAGCTCATCTTAAGGGAATGAAAGCTTTTACTGGGCTGTATTTGAGGCTCCAGTTGGGGTACAGACCGGAGCATGGAGTCCTCCACAAGAAATTAGTAATGTTTAACCCTTGTAAGTCAAAACCAAATATTTGTCAGAGCTTGTTTGGAATAAACCAAAGCTGATTTTGAAAATACAGTCTTGATTATATGCTATTATGCTAGACCTCTACTGATTTTATTGCCCAGACTTGAGCACACTGATCTTATAATAGTGAATAATTTGAAATTGCAAAGCAGTTTTGTCGTAGTAACAAATTCTAGTCT
Organism: Hipposideros armiger; assembly: GCF_001890085.2. Classification (NCBI taxonomy): domain Eukaryota; kingdom Metazoa; phylum Chordata; class Mammalia; order Chiroptera; family Hipposideridae; genus Hipposideros; species Hipposideros armiger. Next base: position 1,912,239 of record NW_017731413.1, on the reverse strand, counting down.
ATCACTTCTTATGTTTTGGGAGAAGAAATAAGTTTACCTATTGCTATGTGACCTCAAAATTTAGCAGCTTAAAACAATTGTTGCACTTTTGACGGGTCAGAAATCAGGAAGTGATTTAGTGGTGTGGCTCTGACTCATGATCTCATGGCTTTGTGATGAAACTGTCAGCCAGTGCTGCGGTATCATGTGAAGCCTCAAGTGGGGCAAAATCTGCTTCCAACCTCATGTGGTAGTTGGCAGGCCTCAGTTCCTAAAGGCTGGAGACATCATAGGTTACATGGTGCCCTCATGACGTGACAGCTGGCTTTTCCCAGAGTAATGCAAGAGAAAGTGCACCCAGGATTGAAGCTGCAGCATTTACATAACGTAATATTAGAAATGATATACAATCACTGTGCCAGATTCTGTTGGTCTTACAGATCAGCTCTGATAAAACGGGGAAAGGAGTATACAGGAGTGAATACCAGGAGGCAGGGATGGTGGGAGCTCTTGTAGCTTGGCTATCACAACTATCTTAGTCTGAGGGATTATATAGATACAGTAGTCCCTCCTTATCCACAGGGGATACATTCCAAGACTCCAAGTGGATGTCTGAAACCACCAATAGTACTGAACCCTGTGTATACCACTTTTTCTTGTACATGCTTGCCTATGATAAAGTTTAATTTGTAAATTAGGCACAGTAAGAGTTTAACAATAAAAGAATAATTAGAACAATATATTGTAATAAAAGTTATGAGATTGAGAAAATTTAACAATGTAGCTTTTCATCTATTGGTCATTTTATTTCATTTTCATTCATTGCCTATTTATATTTTTGCCCATTTTTGGTAATTGGGCAGCTTGGTTCTTATTGAAAGGTTTGCTCTTTTTAATATATGTCTACATTTCAGGTTTTTCCTAGCCCCTTTCAATTGATTTATAGTATCTTTTGTAGCACATACGTTGTCTATTATTAGATAGTGAAAACCCATTAATGTTCACATCTGCTCCTGGCCCTGACAACAACGTAACAGATTTGTCTTCCCATTGTAAACAGCTAGAAAACTAAGCAAAATACATGAAACAAATTTTTTTCTGACATTAGATACAGTACATGTCTGTGATCCCTGACAGAAGAGAAACAAAGTGAACCCATACAATTCAACTTGTTTCTTACAGTGCTTTCCAGTTGGTGACAAAAGGAGAGTGAACCCAAAGCAGAGCAAGGGTCTCTGGTTAGCTGAGGATGCAGAAATTAAAGTTCAGGGACACGGAGGCAGCTAGATTTAGTGGGAAAGAGTAACAGAGAAGGGAATTATGCAGTAAGAAAGCTCCAGAAATCTGCATAGGACTCCCTTCAGTCTGACTAAATACCATACTGTGCCTACATAGGGTGATTTGCAGGCATTGGATGAAGACCACCTGCGCAAAGGCTGTGAGCTGAACATTTCCGAAAGTTCACACAGGGCTGCGGGACATTCAGTTTACAAACAGCCAGCTAGAGTGCAGAGAACTTGTAAAATACCCAGGATATTTTGTTCCCAGAAGGGCCACGCCTGAGCAGCAATAAACAAGCTCTAAAATAAAAGCTACTCTAGATGCATCCTAACAGAGCTTAAACAGCTTTGAAAGGATCAAGCTGACCCCCTAGTAGATTGTTTTCCAGAACAAGGTTGAACACTTTAAAGGAAGACAACAAAATGCAGACCCTCAATAATATAACATTCGGGCCGGCCAAGTGGTGCTTTGGTTGAGAGTTGGCTTGGGATGCCAACTCTGAGCAGCAGGGCTGCCAGTTTGAATCCCACATGAGGGCCAGTGACACTGCGCCCTCTACAGGTAAGATGGTGAACAACAGCTCTACCTGGAGCTGGGCTGTCGTGAGTCGCCGGCGATGGCGTAGGCTGCAGTGAAGCTGCAGTGGGCTCCTGTAAGCTACCATGAGCAGCTGGCAGCCAGCGTGAGCTGTCATGAGCCGCCGTGAGCGGGCGTCGAATGGCTGGCAAGCGACTGCCTCACCCAGGAAGAGCGCAATGATAATACCAACATGGGCCAGTGAAGCGATGTCCTCTAGACAGAAGAACAAAAGGACAGCAACTTGTCTGTTCCCCTTCCCTCATTCCTCAACGCTGTTCTGATCCCCTAATTCCCAAATAAAATCTAAAAAAATAACATTCACAATATCAAGGATACAATAAAAAATGCAAAGGAACAGGAAAATATAACCCATAAGCAGAAGAAAAATAAGTCAATAGAAACAGGCTGGGAAATGGCTCATTAATAAATATACTTAATGGGCTGGCCGAGTGGTGCGTTGGTTAAGAGCTGGCTTGAGACACCAGCTCTGAGCAGCAGGGCCCGGGTTCTAATCCCACATGGGGGCAGTGACACTGCCCTCTACAGCTAAGATGCTGAACAACAGCTCAACCTGGAGCTGGGCTGCCATGAGTTGCCGGTGACGGCGTAGGCTGCAGCCCCTGCTGCAGTGGGTTGCCATGGGCTACCGTGTGTAGCCAGCAGCCGCGGTGAGCGGTCGTCCAGAAGCCGGCGACTGACCTGCCTCGCCCGGGAAGAGTGTAATGATGGTGCCAACTTGGGCCAGTGAAGCAACGTCCTCCACAACTAGACTGAAGTACCAAACGACAGCAACTTCTGTTCCCCTTCCCCCAAGTCCCCAGCGCTGTTCCCATCCCCCAATTCCCCAAATAAATAAAAAAAACCCAAGGGAATCTTCTAAAGATGAAACATATACTATTAAAAACAAGGGATGGACTTAACAGCAGGTTAGTGCAAAAGAAGATGAATTAATCTGAAGACAGCAATGTAATGATTTAAACTGAAGCACGAAGAGGAAAAGGCCCCGTGGCCTGTGGGACAATATGAAGCAGTCTTTCGCACATGGAACTGGAATACCAGAAGGCGAGGAGAGAGTGAGCAGAAAAATACATTTGAAGAAATGATGGCTGAAAAATGACTAAACAAAACTAAACCCACTCATGTGAATAGCACCAAAGTCAAGACATAAAATATTTCCACCACCTCAGAAAGTTCCCGTATTGACCCTTTGTAATCAACTTCTTGTCCCCAACCCCATATCCTAGAGGACTGTTTTCTGTTCCTCCAGTTTTGCCTTTTCCAGAGTGACATGTAAATGGGCCATACAGTATGTAGCCTTTTGAGTCTGGCTTCTTACCCTTAACACAGTGGTTCTCAACTGGGGACACTGCTAAACTTCCTACAATATACAGGACAGCCCCCCATAACAAAGAATTACCAGGCCTAAAATATCAATAGTGATGAGGTTGAGAAACTTAGTGTAAGGCTTCAAAGAATTGTCACATGTGTCAGTAATTTGTTCCTTTGTTTTAGAATAGGATTTGTATGTGCTTATTTTCCACTCGTATGTCTCATTTGCTCAAGTGTTCAAACCTTTGGACCAATTTTAAGAGTAGTTGACTATAACAAAATTAAAAGACGTCTACAACTTAAAAAGGTGAAATTGTACATCAATACCTGGCATTTTAAAAAATGCCAATCTGTCTACAAGGCACAATTATCTCCATCCTATGTGAATCTAACTTCGTGGGAATGTATTTGACTATATGCAATTTATATAGTATATACAATTTTTACAGTACATCAAGATTTCATGATTTTCCCAATCTTTTAATATGGATTAGAAAATTAGATTTGTTTCATTAATATATAATCTTAAAAAAAAAAGTACTGAGACTCCAATATGGATTTGGGTGAAAAGAAAGTTAGATGGAGGAAAAAAATCAAATCTTTCATAGATTAACTAACCTTAGGTGTTATTTAAAATGAACAAAGTTAATTTCATGTAGAATTCCACTGCTCTCGTAAGGCCTTGGATTCTGTTAGAGAAGGCTTCTCCAAGTCAAGATAGGGTGCAGGGTCCTGCTTGGAGATGAGTTTGGGAATGGTGAATTGTTCTGTATTAATAAAGGATATGAATATAAAACAGGAGGCAGTAGAGATCTGGGAGGGAGAGCTGAGAGGGACCAGCAGAGTCGGGCACTGCATGCAAAGAAAGGAAGGAGCTGGGAGGACTCTGGGGCAGAGCAGCCAAAAAGGGGCTTTGGGATAGAAAGAATGACTAAGGAGATTTTTACTTTTATTTGCTCTGGAGTGTGCTTTGCAATAATTTCTCTGTCACACTAAAAAATACTTTCAATAAAGGCTTTGTTGTTCACCAATTCTTTTGTGTTTAAGTAGATTATTTTGAGTGAAGTGGAAGATGGAACTGGGTTCTCTGGATTGAGGCAAGGGAAAACATTACACTGAGAAGCTGGGTTGGAGGACAGAAGAGACCAAGAGAGCATAACTCTTTGGGACTTAGCAAGAAATTCCTAGAACTTCAGACTATGGAATTAGTGGGATCCAAGCTGAGATCTCCAAGGCGTAAAGAATCCAGCATAACTAATTTAGAGCTGGAATAAATAGAAAATAGCGTAAGATATTAGGAAACCCCAAAAAAGGATAGAGGGGTTTACTAGGCTGGAAGGTGGGCAGGGGTTGTGGATTCACCTTTTCTGTTCCCTTCCCCATCCTCAGGACCCCTTTGTGACTATTCTGTAGCTCTATGATATGGGCCTGGAACCCTAGTCTAGAACACACATTCTTGGTGCCCGGGTGTCTAAGGAAGCAGTGCACTTCAAATCATGGAGAATTCTTTTTCTGAGGTGCCTTAACCACTCCTTGGCTGAGCTCAAGATGGATATGGTGTGGGCCTTTAATACCAACTTCTTGTTGCTGTGGAGGATGTGACCAAAAATTGTTAGGCAGGGCAGGGGTTGGAGTGGGGGCTAGGGCCTGAAGCATAGAACATTTATGTAGCTGTGGCAGATGGCTCCTGGTTAAACTACCAAACACAGCGACTCACTGGTCATGGATGGGATTATTGAGAGCATTTAGACTCCCAGCAGAACAGAGTCCCTCATACGTGTTCATCAGCTACCTCCCTTCAGGTGTCTCTAAGCCAAGCCCTTCCTTTGTGTTAAGGCTGGTATCCAGAGCAGGGCAGAGTCTCTGGAAGCCTCTCTGAAGAAACATCACAGGCCTGTAGATCTGAGAGTCTGTGCCCCTCCTCAGCAAGGGACCACTGACTGAGAATCCAATTGACAATCACATACAGAAAACCGTTCCTGACCTTTTTAAAGAAGAAAAACACAAAATATCTTAATCTGCTTTAAAAACGAATGAAAAAGACGGAACACAGACCTCCATTAGTTAACAGTGACAGCTCCCCATGTTGTTGTTTTATCTTTAATATCCACCTCCATCCATATAATTTTTATTCTGTTTTTCTAAATTCATCCTTTTTTTTTCAAATCAATCATTTATGGCTCAAAATGTCCCACAGATAGTTTTGCTACATAGATTTTAATAGATGAAGCATAAGCATTCACCTACAAGTATTTGAATGGACACATTTTCGTTTTCCTTGGGTAAATACTGAAAAGTACAATGGCTGACTTATATGGTAAGTGCATGTTTAGCTTTATTGGACATTGCCTCACTTTTTTCAAAATGGCTATAACATTTACAGTCCTATCAGAAAGTACTGCCATTCGTATTGTCAGTCTATTTAATTTTGGCTATTATAGTAGGTGTATAGCACATCTCATTGTGGTTTTCATTTGTATTCTCCTGGATGATTATTGATGTCAAACGTCTTTTCATGTTATTGGGCATTTGTATATTGTCTTTTATGAACTGTTTGCTTAAATCTTTTGCTGATTTTGGGAGTTATTTGTCTTCTTATGGAGTTATAAGAGTTCTTTATATCGTCTGGATCATCACTATGTGGTTTTAAGCAACTAGGTTTTGTATGTTTTTTTGTTATTGTATAACAATTGGTAACTGACGTCACAACTATAGAACACCTTATACAACAAAGACAGAAGGCATGTTGTTGTTGTTTGAATTTTCTATTGCTACTATTACAAATTACCACGAATTTAGCAACTTAATACTCATGTGTTGTCTCACGGTTTCTGTGAGTCAGAAATACAGCGTGATCCTGCCAAGTTCTCCGCTTAGGGTCTCACAGCACCAAAATCAAGGATGCAACAGGGTTGTATTTTCTTACTGGAGGCTTGGGGAAGAAGCTGTATCTAAACTCGTTAAGGATTGTGGCAGAATTCAATTCCTTCTCAAGCTTTGCGTCTGGCCCCCTCCATCTTTAAGCCAGCAAGGTAGACCAAGTCCTTCTCACGTTTTGAATCTCTGCTTGTAAAAGCTCATGTGATTATTGTGGGCCTATCTGGATAGTTCAGGGTAATCTATTTTAATCATTACATCTGCAAAATCCCCTTGTCACGTAATGTAATGTATCCACCAATGAACACCAGCAGATGAAGGTCATGGGAGTCAGAATTCTGCCTACCACACATATTCTTTTCAACTGGAGCTGGAACATTAATCAGAATTGACCATAAGCTGGGCCCTAAAGCAAGACCCCCAAATTTTAAAAGATTGAAATATTTTACAGTATATTCTCTGATCACATGCAGTTGAGCTAGAAATCAATAAAGAATGATATCAAGATCTTCAACTGCTTGGAAATTAAGCAATGTACTTTCAAATAACTTATGAATCAAATAAGAAATTACAACAAATTAAAAAATATTTCAGGGCCAGCCGAGTGGCGCGATGGTTAAGAACTGGCTTGGGATGCTAGAGGTCCCCGGTTCGGATCCCACATATGAGGGCCTGTGACACTGCCCTCCACAGCTAAGATGCTAAACAACAGCTCAACCTGGAGCTGGGCTGCCGTGAGTATGAGTAAACATCATACTCAGTGATAAAATTTTGAAAGCTTTCCATATGAAATCAAGAGTAAGACAAGGATGTCTGCCATCACCAGTTTTATTCAACATTGTACTGGTGTTTTCAAATAATAATAAGTCAGGAAAAATAAAAGTCTGGAAAGAAAGAAATAAAACTATCATTGTTTATAGATGACATGATAATATATGAAAAAATACAAAAGAATCTACAAATGAACTATTTGAATAGATTTATTTAGCAAGGTCTCTGAATGTAAGGTTATTACTCTAAAAGTTGTGTTGCTATTTATCAGCAATAAATAGAAAATGAAATTCTGAAAAATATACCACTTAAAATAATATCAAAAAGCATCACAAACGTATCACTGCATAAATTATATAAATGTCTAGCTATTATGCTGTACACCTGAAACTTATATGAATGTCAACTATAACTGAAAAAAAAATTTGAAAAAAACAGCATCACAAATGAGAAACTGAACCTAACAAATAATGTCAAAGATACCGGAAACCACTAATTTTGAAAAAAATTAAAAGAAATCCAAATAAATACCATGTTCATAGATTGGAAGAGTTAACTTTTTTCCCCCAATTCATTGATAAATTCAATGTAATCCCAATCAAAATCCCAGGAGGTTTTTGGTATAAAAATTGACACAAAATTTCAGCTGATTCCAAAATTTAGATCGCAATGCAAAAAGCCAAGAATAGGCAATCTTAAAGAAGAATAAAGCTGAACAATCACACTGCTGGATAACATGACTTATTATAAAGCTGTGGAAATTTAAACAATGTGGTGTTGTTCCAACAACAGACAAACAGGCCAATGGAACAGAACAGAATCCACAGACAGGCTGAATAGAGTCACCTGATAGGTGACAGAGATGAAATTGCTGTGTAGGGAAAGTGTGGTCTTTTTACTATGGGCCAAGTGACTAGCCTTATGGAAAAACATTAAACTTGATCCCTACCTCACAATCATCTAAAAATTAATTCCAGGTGGATATTCCTCTAAATGGGAACGATAAAGCCATAAAGATTTTTGAAGAAAGTATAGCAAAAAAATACCTTTATAAACTTTGAGTAAAGCTTTTTAAAAGAGGATGCAAAAAGTGTTAACTATAAACAAAATAATTGATAAACTGGACTCTAGTAAAATTAAGAACTTCTGTTCACCAAAAGACACCATTAAGAGAGTGGAAAGGAAAGCCAAAGAATGGGAGAAAATATTTGCTATACACAAAGGGCTCATATCCAGAATATATAAAGAATTTCTAAAAACTGATCTTAAGAAAAAAGGCAGACAACCAATAGAACAATGGGCAAAAGACTTAGTTAGGCATTTCACAAAACAGGACACTCAAATATCCCGTAAACAAGTACGGAAGATGGTCAACTTCATTAATTAGTAGGGAAGTACAAATTAAAGCCAGAAAGCCATACTACTTCACACAGAAGGGCTAAAAGGAAAAGGCAGAGAAAACCTAGGTTTTGTGAAGTTGAGGAGCGACTGAATATTCTCCTGCATGGAGGGTGGAAGTGTCAAGTGGGAACTACCTGGAAAAAGTATCTACTGAAATAGAAGGTCTTGTAGTCTATAACCCAGTAGTTCCATTCATATGTACATACCCAACCGAATGTGTTCACATGCTCACCAAAAACATACACGAGAATATCTGCAGCAGCACTGTTCATAATATCGCAAACCTGGAAACAACGCACATGTATATCTGTGGTAAAGGGATGATAAATTGTGGTACCTTCATACAACGAAATGTTACAGAGCAATGAAAATGAAAAAAATCTATCTGTACAGTCTTTGTTCTAGTTACAAATACTATACAAAATTTTCAAGCTTTATCTGGTTTTGTGAATTATTTTTATTGTGCTCCAAAAATCATGGGCTCTTATCATCCTGAGTCTTTTTAACCATGTTGTTCCTTATAATTTTAACTATGTAATAATCTTAAAAGATGCAGACAAAAACATTCTATAAAATTCAACACTCACTCATTATTAATAAAAATCCAACTCTGCAATATAGCAATAAAAGGGAACGTCTTTAATGGATAAAGGTTGACTATCAAAAACCTACAGTGATATACTTAATAGTAAAACAATATGAACTAAATAAATAGTTCCTAAGTAGTTATTGTAGGAACTAAATGAGAATGCTTACTATCATTGATACTTTTTCATCTCTAGGGAGTAGGTTAAATCTTCATTTTGCAGCTGAGGACACTAAAGCCCAAACAGGTTAAGTAATTCCCATGGGGCCATACAGCTAGTCATAGAGGCTGGAATTTTGAATTTAGATCTGACCCAAGGGCATTTTTACTTGGGAATATAAGGTGTATTCCTACGGTGATAACGATAAAGAAATGTCAAACCAGGCACAACAAAGTAACGCCAGACTTTTAGACTCTACTCCTTAGTTAAGGGAGCATTTGATCCCTTAACTAAGAGGGCTGCCATCATCAGATACCAGAGGAAGCCAAATTTTTTCTTTGATTAGGGGACCAGAAGGGCTTAAGTGAGCTTTGTTTATTTAATTGGATTGGAGACACAACACTAAGGTATTTTTTTTCAGGTATCATAGTAACAGTGACACTTTTCCTAAGATTATTCTAAATAGATATAACAGAAAAAAGTTATATGGCTTTATCAGTAAATGTGCACTCTTGTATTGTTTAGTTTTTGTAAATGAGTCACTTTGGAACTATCTGGGCATTTTTACCACACTAAAGAACATGTTTGTTAGCAACGCCAAGGCATATACCTATTATTGTCTGTTATTCCTTTATTCGTCAAGAATGTCTCTGATATTTTCACTCAGGTGATTTCTAACTTCCCAATATTCTACAAATAGAATATTTTTATGTACAGAGGTTTGTTCTATAGCATTTTCATACTATAATAGCTTAGGTTAGGAAGCTTTGAAGAGTTCTTAATTTAAAGTTTTACAGATGAATTCAAACTTTCTCAAATTTTTTCTCAGCAAAAACTAAGAAAATTTTACAGTATATATATTTTATATATGTATATATTTTTTAAAGATTTTTTTTAAATTGGGGAATTGGGGGATGGGAACAGCACTGGGGAATTGGGGAAAGGGGAACAGACAAGTTGCTGTCGTTTTGTTCTTCAGCCTAGTTGTGGAGGACGTTGCTTCACTGACCCAAGTTGGCACCATCACTGCGCTCTTCCCGGGAGAGGCAGATCAGTCGTCGGCTTCTGGACAGCTGCTCACGGCGGCTGCCAGCCTCACGCTGGCTGCTGGCTACACACGGTAGCCCATGGCAAACCCACTGCCTACACCGCCTCAGGCGACTCACGGCAGCCCA